>NC_134362.1:362451-480439 GCF_048569485.1 Anomaloglossus baeobatrachus
GTTTCTGTTTCTTTTCTAGGTTGATGGAATCTTGTGCTTAACAGAAATCCTCACGGATGAGACTCAGACCGAAGCCACCAAAGCTGAAGTGGCCGCAGTGATCGCACAAATCACCTCCCCTCATCTCACAGCCCCCCAACATCTCAGCACCTTCCTGGAGAACATGGAGGAAATCATCACAGCTCTGCTCAGTGAGTGCGCGACAACCCGCCTGCATAATGTGTGACGGGTGTCAGCCCCGCCCCAGTGATGACATCACTGATATAATGACGTGATCAGACATGAGACCCCACCCCTTATATACAGCCCCGCCCCAGTGATGACATCACTGATATAATGACGTGATCAGACATGAGACCCCACCCCTTATATACTGCTCCGCCCCAGTGATGACATCACTGATATAATGACATGATCAGACATGAGACCCCACCCCTTATATACAGCCCCATCCTCAGTGATGACATCACTGATATAATGACGTGATCAGACATGAGACCCCACACCTTATATACAGCCCCCGCCCCAGTGATGACATCACTGATATAATGACGTGATCAGACATGAGACCCCACCCCTTATATACTGCTCCGCCCCAGTGATGACATCACTGATATAATGACATGATCAGACATGAGACCCCACCCCTTATATACAGCTCCACCCCTTGGTGACATCACTGATATAATGACATGTGATCAGCCATGAGACCCCACCCCTTATATACAGCCACGCCCCGAAGATGACATCACTGATATGACATGTGATCAGACATAAGGCCACACCTCTTATATACAGCTCCACCCCTTGGTGACATCACTGATATAATGACGTGATCAGACATCAGGCCACACCCCTTATATACACCCCCGGTGATGACATCATTGTGTGTAACGGTATTCTGGTGTCTCTCCCTGTAGAGTTGTGTGATGAAGCGTCTAATGGCGAGGTTTGCTTACTGGCATCCGCTGCATTGGCCAATATCACGTTTTTTGATACAATCGCCTGTGAACTCCTGCTGCAGATGAACGCTGTGACCATCCTCCTGCACGCCTGCTCCGACAAGCAAAGGGTTAACTCATCCTACGCCCGAGATCAGGTAAAGGACATTATACAAATCATCTGTACTGCCCTCCTGTATGTGCACAGTCCTGATGGTAAAATGTCACAGTACATAACTACATATACACAGCCGCTATAACCCGGGCATCTCCTGTATATAATTATATATGTACAGCCGGTATAACCCGGGCATCTCCTGTATATAATTATATATGTACAGCCGGTATAACCCAGGCATCTCCTGTATATAATTATATATGTACAGCCGGTATAACCTGGGCATCTCCTGTATATAATTATATATGTACAGCCGGTATAACCCGGGCATCTCCTGTATATAATTATATATGTACAGCCGGTATAACCTGGGCATCTCCTGTATATAATTATATATGTACAGCCGGTATAACCCGGGCATCTCCTGTATATAATTATATATGTACAGCCGGTATAACCTGGACATCTCCTGTATATAATTATATATGTACAGCCGGTATAACCCGGGCATCTCCTGTATATAATTATATATGTACAGCCGGTATAACCTGGGCATCTCCTGTATATAATTATATATGTACAGCCGGTATAACCCGGGCATCTCCTGTATATAATTATATATGTACAGCCGGTATAACCCGGGCATCTCCTGTATATAATTATATATGTACAGCCGGTATAACCCGGGTATCTCCTGTATATAATTATATATGTACAGCCGGTATAACCTGGGCATCTCCTGTACATAATTATATATGTACAGCCGGTATAACCCGGGCATCTCCTGTATATAATTATATATGTACAGCCGGTATAACCCGGGCATCTCCTGTATATAATTATATATGTACAGCCGGTATAACCCGGGTATCTCCTGTATATAATTATATATGTACAGCTGGTATAACCTGGGCATCTCCTGTATATAATTATATATGTACAGCCGGTATAACCTGAGCATCTCCTGTATATAATTATATATGTACAGCCGGTATAACCTGGGCATCTCCTGTACATAACTACATATACACAGCCGGTATAACCCGGGCATCTCCTGTATATAATTATACATGTACAGCCGGTATAACCCGGGCATCTCCTGTATATAATTATATATGTACAGCCGGTATAACCCGGGCATCTCCTGTATATAATTATACATGTACAGCCGGTATAACCCGGGCATCTCCTGTATATAATTATACATGTACAGCCGGTATAACCCGGGCATGTCCTGTATATAATTATATATGTACAGCCGGTATAACCCGGGCATCTCCTGTATATAATTATACATGTACAGCCGGTATAACCCGGGCATGTCCTGTATATAATTATATATGTACAGCCGGTATAACCCGGGCATCTCCTGTATATAATTATATATGTACAGCCGGTATAACCCGGGCATCTCCTGTATATAATTATATATGTACAGCCGGTATAACCTGAGCATCTCCTGTATATAATTATATATGTACAGCCGGTATAACCCGGACATCTCCTGTATATAATTATATATGTACAGCCGGTATAACCTGGGCATCTCCTGTATATAATTATATATGTACAGCCGGTATAACCTGAGCATCTCATGTATATAATTATATATGTACAGCCGGTATAACCTGGGCATCTCCTGTATATAATTATATATGTACAGCCGGTATAACCCGGACATCTCCTGTATATAATTATATATGTACAGCCGGTATAACCTGGGCATCTCCTGTATATAATTATATATGTACAGCCGGTATAACCTGAGCATCTCATGTATATAATTATATATGTACAGCCGGTATAACCTGAGCATCTCATGTACATAATTATATATGTACAGCCGGTATAACCCGGGCATCTCCTGTATATAATTATATATGTACAGCCGGTATAACCTGAGCATCTCATGTATATAATTATATATGTACAGCCGGTATAACCTGGGCATCTCCTGTATATAATTATATATGTACAGCCGGTATAACCTGGGCATCTCCTGTATATAATTATATATGTACAGCCGGTATAACCTGGGCATCTCCTGTATATAATTATATATGTACAGCCGGTATAACCTGGGCATCTCCTGTATATAATTATATATGTACAGCCGGTATAACCTGGGCATCTCCTGTATATAATTATATATGTACAGCCGGTATAACCTGAGCATCTCCTGTATATAATTATATATGTACAGCCGGTATAATCTGGGCATTTCCTGTATATAACTATATATTGTGAGATGCCGAGGGGAGAAGTACTAGAGAACAGGTATGTTTCCCCTCGGTTCATTTCATATGTCTCCATATATTGATTATGGAGCGGTCGGCCCATGCAAATGGGCTGGGAAAAGTTGGGAAAGCTATATCTGGCTCAGCAATAAGTTACTCACTGAAGCCTGTTTATTTCAGTGTAATTTTGGGCTGGCTGTTTCCTGGAGCAATCAGTAGGAATGGCAGTGGGACAGGTCGCTCCCTTCTCCACATTCAATCCAGGGTTTTGATTCCTCACTGGATCAGCTGAAATAATAATAATAAGGAGGCATTCAGAACAGAGAGGCTGCTGAGGAGAGCAGTACAGGCTCATGGCTGCTGGGGCTGAGATTCCATACCTCCACTGGCTGTGCTGAGGAGAGCAGTACAGGCTCATGGCTGCTGGGACTGAGATTCCATACCTCCACTGGCTGTGCTGAGGAGAGGTACAGGCTCATGGCTGCTGGGGCTGAGACTCCATACCTCCACTGGCTGTGCTGAGGAGAGCAGTACAGGCTCATGGCTGCTGGGGCTGAGACTCCATACCTCCACTGGCTGTGCTGAGGAACCCACACAGTAAGAGAATACTGTTTTGTTTGTTACATAGGTTTATTTTGTAGTTAGCATTCTGTTGTTAGTTAGTGGCCAGACGGCCTTAGGCTCTGTGCGCACTAGAAAAGTGATTTTTCTCAAGAAAATTTCTTGAGAAACTTCTGGGAGTTGAAGATTTCCGCACCTGCGGAAAAATCAGTGGGAAAAACGCATGCGGATTTGCCGCGGATTTGCCGCTGATTTACCGCAGATTTACCGCGGATTTACCGCAGGTTGCTTCCTGCGGTTTTGCAATAAATAATATAGATAATCGATAGACAGATAATGGATAAGAGTGAAAGATGGATAGATGAATAGATAGATAGGCCTGTTTCACACGTCAGTGATTCTGGGACGTTTGTGCTTTTTTTTAAACGTACCAGAATCACTGACATACGCGGACACATTATAATGAATGGGTCTGCTCACACGTCAGTGATTTTTTTCACTGAACGTGTCTCCGTGCAGCGTACCCGCGTGTGCGTGATTGCCGCACGGAGATATGTCCATTTTTTTCTGGCATCACTGATGTCCCACGGACCACGCAGTGGTGTGGTCCATGAAACACGTGCCAGAAAAAAACGTGCTTTTAAAATAAAAAACATTTTTACTCACCCGGCTTCAGCGGCGCTCTCTGCAGCCCGTGCAGCCTGCTGCTTCTGAGCCGGCTGATTACTGTCGCGCATATTAATGATGCACGACACAGCCGACCCGGAAGCAGCTGCTGCGGGGGTCAGCGCCGGCCGGATGCTGCACCGCGGGAGCGATCAGCACCATGGACAGCGGGAGCGCGCACAGGTGAGTTAATCTCTAAGTGCAATCACGGGCCACGGAGAATGGAGCCCGGATTGCACTTAGACAACCCACGTGTGCCGTAATTCACGGCACACGCAGGGACATGTGCATGTTTTACACGCCAGTGAAAAACGTCAGTGTTTTTCACTGACGTGTGAAACGGGCCATAGATAGATAGATAGATAGATGAGAAAGACCTATATAATGTTCCACCCCCCTGCATTTTCTAAGCTGTCACCCTTTAGTGACTTTCATGTGGCACTAAAGGGTGCTTAGCCTTGTATTTAGCCATAAAATAAATAATTAAAAAAAAACGACGTGAGATCCCCCCATCTTTTGTAGCCAGCTAGGGTAAAGCAGACGGCTGCAGCCTGCAGACCACAGCTGGCAACTTCACCTTGGCTGGTAATCCAAAATAGAGGGCACCCCACGCTGTTATTTTACATTAAATAAATAATTTAAAACAAAAAACGTGGGGTCCCCCCCAAATTGGATCACCAGCCAAGGTAAAGCGGACAGCTGTGGTCTGGTATTCTCAGACTAGGGAGGTCCACTGTTATTGGACACTCCCCAGCCTAAAAATAGCAGGCCGCAGCCGCCCCAGAAGTGGCGCATCCATTAGACGTGCCAATCCTGGCGCTTCGCCCCAGCTCATCCCGCGCCCTGGTGCGTTGGCAAATGAGGTAATACATGGGGTTGATGCCAGATGTGTACTGTCACCTGGCATCAAGCCCTGGGGTTGGTGAGGTCAGGCGTCTATCAGATACCCGACATCACCAACCCAGTCCGTAAGAAATAAAAAATAGACAACAAAAAAAGTTTTATTTGAAAAAACACTCCCCAGAACATTCCCTCTTTAACCAATTTATTGAAAAGAACAATCAATTCCACGTCCGGCGTAATCCAATAAGGGGAGGGGGGCACGGCGATCCATACCATAGTCGCTGTCCCAGTCAATGAAGAACAGAATGTTCCCCATTGGCTGGGAGAGCAATGCAGTGACCTGAGCTAACATCAATAGCCCAGGTCACTGCAGGGGATGACGAGCGCTGCCATCAGGAGGATAGATGAGATCATTACCTGCTGTGATCATCTCCTGTACTGCTGACGTCAGCGCTGTCACTGACTTCTATGCCCGCCGCGTTGTCAGAAGTATCGCGAGAGCCCGTGACGTCACCGCTAGTGACAGTCTCGGGCCGCTCGCGAGACGGGCATAGACAGCAGTGACAGCGCTGACGTCAGGAGGCAGGAGATCGTCACAGCAGGTAATGATCTCACCTCCTGACAGCAGCGATCGTCATCCCCGCGGCTGCCAGCACTGCAGGGTGTCAGTGTCTGCCTGCGCTGCCGCGTGACAGGCTGCTGACACTGCAGGCAGACACTGACACCCTGCAGTGCAGTGTCAGTGTCTGCCTGTGTCAGTGTCTGCCTGCGCTGCAGCGTGACAAGCTGCTGACACTGCGGGCACACACTGACACGCTGAAGTGCAGGCAGCCGCGAGGCTGGAGCGGGACACAGACTGCACGGGCACCTGGAGGTCGCACGGAAGTGCTTCTGTGCGGCGTCCAGGGAGTGTGACGTGAGTGTTTTACTCTGCTCCGCTTCCTCTTCCTGGCATAATGACATCGCTTCCTGCAAAACCGCAGGCAGCGATGAGCATTACCGCAGGTTAATCGTGGCTATACCGGGGGTATTCCGCACATCATTTGCTACCTGCGGTATACCCCCGGAATTTCGCGATTACATTACAGTGAGTGGAGTGAATGGCGGGGGTATACCGCAGCTACCTGCGGAAAATAATGGACATGCTCATTTTCTCAAAGTTTCTCGAGAATTTTCTTGAGAAAAATCCGCAGTGTGCGCACAGATATTTTTTTTTCTCATAGGATTTGCTGGGAAATGTCTGTACAAAGATTGCAGACATTTCTCAAGAAATTTCTGCAGCAAATCCGCGGGTAAATCCGCGGGCAAAACGGCCTAGTGCGCACAGAGCCTTAGACGTTTATTTTCCTGTTTTTGCATGTTGAACACTGAGGGATAAGTGTACACAATAAACACGGCAGTGGCCGCATCTGTTTGGAACCTGCCACTCTGCCGCTGTCATCTGTGAATCCATAGCCACTCGCTTGGACCAAAGCAAAGATCCCAGCTGAGCTATATCCCCTGTCTCACAAATGGTGGAGAATGCGGGCATTAGTGGCTATTGGATGTGACTGCAGATAAACCGTTCTATGGGCATTGTCTCTTGTTAATGTCCTGGCTGAAAGCTCCTGTGCTGCTGAAGAGCCAAGAGACCAGCAATATGGAGGAGCTGCTGAAACAGTTGGTGCAGGCCAACATTAACCAACAACAGGCCAATGCCCAGCTACAACAGACCAATACTTACCTCCAGAAGGCGCTGGAGCAGCAGCATCAAATGCACCAAGAGCAGTTAAATGCAATAAAGGAGGCCTTGGTTCGGCAGCCGCGAGACGCGGAGGACCGTGCACAAAGGTCTGCCAGTGCGCGGAAAGCTGTACAAAAGACTTTACTTTAAAATGACTGCTGATGATGATGTGGAATCATATCTGGCAGTGTTTGAACGTATTGCAGAACGTGAGCGCCTACCGGTGGACGAATGGGCTGAAGTGGTCGCTCCATTCCTGATTGGAGATCCGCAAAAGGCATATAATGATCTAAGTGGAGCTGATGCTATGGACTATAGTAAACTAAAAGGCGAAATCCTGGCAAGGCTGGGAGTAAACACATATGTACGGGCACAGCGGGTACATCTATGGACTTTTCTGGCACATCAGCCAGCTCGTTCACAAATGCATGACCTCATCCATCTGGTAAAAAAATGGCTGCAACCAGAAACTTTGACGCCCGCACAGATGGTGGAACGTGTTGTCCTAGACAAGTACCTGCGAACCTTACCGGCTAAGATCCAGAGGAGGGTCGGACAGGGTGACCCAACTAGTGCTGACCAGTTGGTGAATATGGTCGAGCGTTACAGCGCTTCTGAAAGCCTACTCCAGGGGACGCTTTCATCTTGCTGGGGTTCTAGGAAATCGCCTGAAAGTCCTGCTAAAACTACTCCTTTTCCAAAAGAGAATGTTGCAACTAGGGGTAGCAGGTCCACAAAGGACTATGTTAGCGGTGTGATTTCTCAGCAAGTCACCAGGCCCAGACTGAGGTCCCCAGCTGGGAGGCAAGGGCCTATACAGTGTTGGCGATGTCGTGGGCACGGCCACGTAGCTGCTAACTGCCCATTAACTACAGAGCCGATGGACTGTAACACTACAAGGCGTCTGTCATTATACGTACAGTCAGTCCGTGCTGCGGAGATCCTCACGGGAAATGAACAACATGTGTGTTGCGTTGAGGTCAACGGCTATAGTGTGAATGCCATCTTAGACTCTGGCAGTCAAGTAACCTTGGTACATGCTAGCTTGGTGGACCCTGGAGTAATAACAGGTTCAACTGTGGGCATTAGTTGCATACATGGCGATACTAAAAACTACCCCACAGCCTGGGTAACTCTTGCCACGCCCTTGGGGGCCAAAAGACATCAGGCGGTGATTGTAAAGACTATGTTGCATAGTGTAATCCTGGGGAGAGACTTTCCCTTATTCTGGGACTTGTGGAACGTTAAAAATGGCGTGAACACCCCGGTTGAAGAAAAACTGGTGAACGATACCCTGGGGTTAGCCCATGAGCCACTGGAACAAGATGATAGGGGACCCACCAGAGGGGTAGCGCCAGAATCTGTAGACTCACCTCTGGCTGTGTTTGCAGGTGAGGCGGACACGCTAGAGGATGTTATAGAGATGCCAGGTCTTGAGGTGGCCCGTGATAATTTCGGGACCGCTCAACACCAAGATCCAACTTTAACAAGTGCATGGGAAAATGTGAAGGTCTCTGAGGGAAACCCAGTGTACCCAGGGGCTCAAAATGAGTTTCCACATGTGGCAGTGCAACAGGGCATGCTATACCACATTGACAAGATGCGAGGAGTGGTGGTGGAACAGCTAGTGGTACCCAAATCCTTTCGTCAGGTGGTTTTAGACCTGGCACATAAACATCCCTTGGGGGGCCACCTGGCTGGAGAAAAGACAAAAGACGTATTCTGCAACCTTTCTTTTGGCCGGGTCTGGTGGGAGATGTAACTCGGTACTGTCAATCCTGTCCTACATGCCAGTTGACTGCACCTATGACACATTTTAGAAGCCCCCTGGTACCCTTGCCAATAATAGAGGTGCCCTTTGAGGATAGCAATGGATATAGTCGGTCCATTAGTTAAATCTGCCAGGGGTCATCAATACATTTTGGTGGTACCGGATTACGCCACCCGTTATCCGGAGACTGTCCCCTTACGGAATGCCAATGCAAAAGCAATTTCAAAGGAGCTTTTGAACATGTTTTCTCGCACAGGCATTCCGAAAGAGATACTTACGGATCAGGGGACCCCCTTTATGTCTCGTATTCTCAAAGAACTATGTAAATTACTACAAATCTCCCACCTGCGTACCTCAGTGTATCACCCTCAGACGGACGGTCTGGTCGAGCGCTTTAATAAAACCCTAAAGGGGATGTTGAAAAGGGTGGTGGATAAGGACGGGAGGGATTGGGATACTCTCCTGCCATATCTCTTGTTCGCCATACGAGAGGTACCCCAATCCTCCACGGGCTTTTCACCTTTTGAATTGGTCTATGGGCGGTGTCCCGGAGGCCTGTTGGATATTGCCAAGGAGCCTTGGGAGCAAGAGGTGACTCCTTACCGCAGTGTAGTTGAACATATAACACTTATGCAGGACAGAATTGCGGCAGTTATGCCAATAGTCAAAGAATGTTTGGAGCGCGCACAACGCAGGGTGTACAACCGGGCGGCTATAACACGAGTTCTTCAACCCGGGGATCGAGTGTTAGTCTTGGTACCTACTGTAGAAAATACATTTGTTGCAAAATGGCAGGGGCCATACGAGGTGCTGGAAAGAATAGGTGAAGTGAATTATAAGGTACACCAACCAGACAAGAGAAAACCCCAACAAATCTACCACGTAAACTTGCTTAAGTCCTGGCGGGACAGAGAGAGTCTGGTAGTGGAAACTACCCTTGATAGTGGGCCTCGAGTGGCACCAACATCTGAGGTAAGTGACCCCCAGATAGTACCACCAGAGGTGGGTATTGCAGACACGCTATCCAAGACCCAAATACAAGAAACCAAGGAGTTCGTACAGAGAAATGCAGATATTTTTTCAGAACTACCTGGCCGTACTCACCTAATTAAACATGACATTGTCACCGACCCTCAGACACGTGTACGGTTAAACCCGTATCGAATTCCTGAGGCTCGGAGACAAGCCATTGCCCGGGAAGTAGAGAAAATGCTGGCGCTCGGGGTTATTGAGGAGTCCCGGAGTGACTGGGCAAGTCCTATTGTGCTGGTGCCCAAGCCCGATGGGACTATCCGGTTCTGTAACAATTTTCACAAGTTGAATGAGGTATCGAAATTCGATGCTTACCCCATGCCAAGAGTTGATGAACTTATAGAGAGACTAGGTTCCGCCAGATACATATCCACTATTGACTTAATAAAAGGTTATTGGCAGATTCCCCTCACTGACTCTGCCAAAGAGAAAACTGCCTTTGTTACGCCACAGGGACTGGTCCAGTACCGGGATATGCCATTTGGTTTGCATGGAGCCCCAGCCACCTTCCAACGACTAATGGATATTGTCCTAAAGCCCCATGTCCAGTATGCATCCGCATATTTGGACGATATCATTATCTTTAGTGATAACTGGGAAACTCATTTGCCAAAGGTGCAAGCTGTCTTGGACTCTCTAAGGACTGCCGGCTTAACTGCCAATCCCAAGAAGTGTACATTGGGGTTGGAAGAAGCTCGTTATCTGGGATACATCATTGGTAGAGGAGTTATAAAACCTCAGGCAAACAAAGTGGACGCCATTCAGAATTGGCCACAACTGGTCACCAAAAGACAGGTCAGAGCCTTTTTGGAGATCGTTGGTTATTACCGGCGGTTCATCAAAAATTTTGCTACCATCGCAGCCCCACTCACGAATCTTACCAAGGGATCAACCTCTGTCTCAATAAAGTGGAACGCAGAAGCAGAGGACACCTTTCAAAGGTTGAAAAAGGCTTTATGTGACCAACCAGTGTTGGTTACCCCAAACTTTACACGGGAGTTTATTGTTCAAACAGATGCCTCTGGTGTTGGCCTCGGCGCGGTGTTTTCACAAGAAGTGAACGGCGAGGAACACCCAGTGGGCTATCTAAGCAGAAAACTTACGGAGGCAGAACAAAAATACAGTGTGGTTGAGCGAGAAGCCTTAGCTGTGAAGTGGGCCCTGGAAACCCTGCGCTATTATTTACTAGGACGCCGATTTAGGCTAGTGACGGACCATTCACCCCTGACATGGATGTCCCAGGCAAAAGAGGGCAATGCGCAGGTGACACGCTGGTTCTTGGCGTTACAAAATTTTAAATTTTCAGTGGAGCACAGAGCAGGCACGGCGCATGGGAATGCAGACGCGTTGTCTAGAACGCACTGCTTGGTAAGTCATTGTGTCCGACCCCACGGGCTCGAACAGAGGGGGGGAGTATGTGAGATGCCGAGGGGAGAAGTACTAGAGAACAGGTATGTTTCCCCTCGGTTCATTTCATAGGTCTCCATGTATTGATTGTGGAGCGGTCGGTCCATGCAAATGGGCTGGGAAAAGCTGGGAAAGTTATATCTGGCTCAGCAATAAGGTAGTCACTGAAGCCTGTTTATTTCAGTGTAATTTTGGGCTGGGTGTTTCCTGGAGCAATCAGTAGGAATGGCAGTGGGACTGGTCGCTCCCTTCTCCACATTCAATCCAGGGTTTTGATTCCTCACTGAATCAGCTGAAATAATCAGGAGGCATTCAGAACAGAGAGGCTGCTGAGGAGAGCAGTCCAGGCTCATGGCTGCTGGGGCTGAGATTCCATACCTCCACTGGCTGTGCTGAGGAGAGGTACAGGCTCATGGCTGCTGGGGCTGAGACTCCATACCTCCACTGGCTGTGCTGAGGAGAGCAGGACAGGCTCATGGCTGCTGGGGCTGAGACTCCATACCTCCACTGGCTGTGCTGAGGAGAGCAGGACAGGCTCATGGCTGCTGGGGCTGAGATTCCATACCTCCACTGGCTGTGCTGAGGAGAGGTACAGGCTCATGGCTGCTGGGGCTGAGACTCCATACCTCCACTGGCTGTGCTGAGGAGAGCAGTACAGGCTCATGTCTGCTGGGGCTGAGATTCCATACCTCCACTGGCTGTGCTGAGGAGAGCAGTACAGGCTCATGTCTGCTGGGGCTGAGATTCCATACCTCCACTGGCTGTGCAGAGGAGAGGTACAGGCTCATGGCTGCTGGGGCTGAGACTCGATACCTCCACTGGCTGTGCTGAGGAGAGGTACAGGCTCATGGCTGCTGGGGCTGAGATTCCATACCTCCACTGGCTGTGCAGAGGAGAGGTACAGGCTCATGGCTGCTGGGGCTGAGACTCGATACCTCCACTGGCTGTGCTGAGGAGAGCAGGACAGGCTCATGGCTGCTGGGGCTGAGACTCGATACCTCCACTGGCTGTGCTGAGGAGAGGTACAGGCTCATGGCTGCTGGGGCTGAGATTCCATACCTCCACTGGCTGTGCTGAGGAGAGCAGTACAGGCTCATGGCTGCTGGGGCTGAGACTCCATACCTCCACTGGCTGTGCTGAGGAGAGCAGGACAGGCTCATGGCTGCTGGGGCTGAGACTCCATACCTCCACTGGCTGTGCTGAGGAACCCACACAGTAAGAGAATACTGTTTTGTTTGTTACATAGGTTTATTTTGTAGTTAGCATTCTGTTGTTAGTTAGTGGCCAGACGGCCTCAGACGTTTATTTTCCTGTTTTTGCATGTGTAACACTGAAGGATAAGTGTACACAATAAACACTGCAGTGGCCGTATCTGTGTGGAACCTGCCGCTGTCATCTGTGAATCCATAGCCACTCGCCTGGACCAAAGCAAAGATCCCAGCTGAGCTATATCCCCTGTCTCACAATATGTACAGCTGGTATAACCCAGGCATCTCCTGTATATAATTATATATGTACAGCCGGTATAACCCGGGCATCTCCTGTATATAATTATATATGTACAGCTGGTATAACCCGGGCATCTCCTGTATATAATTATATATGTACAGCCGGTATAACCCGGGCATCTCCTGTATATAATTATATATGTACAGCCGGTATAACCTGGGCATCTCCTGTATATAATTATATATGTACAGCCGGTATAACCCGGGCATCTTCTGTATATAATTATATATGTACAGCCGGTATAACCCGGGCATCTCCTGTATATAATTATATATGTACAGCTGGTATAACCTGGGCATCTCCTGTATATAATTATATATGTACAGCCAGTATAACCTGGGCATCTCCTGTATAGAATTATATATGTACAGCCGGTATAACCCGGGCATCTTCTGTATATAATTATATATGTACAGCCGGTATAACCCGGGCATCTCCTGTATATAATTATATATGTACAGCCGGTATAACCCGGGCATCTCCTGTATATAATTATATATGTACAGCCGGTATAACCTGGACATCTCCTGTATATAATTATATATGTACAGCCGGTATAACCTGGGCATCTCCTGTATATAATTATATATGTACAGCCGGTATAACCCGGGCATCTCCTGTATATAATTATATATGTACAGCTGGTATAACCTGGGCATCTCCTGTATATAATTATATATGTACAGCCGGTATAAAGCGGGCATCTCCTGTATATAATTATATATGTACAGCCGGTATAACCTGGGCATCTCCTGTATATAATTATATATGTACAGCCGGTATAACCCGGGCATCTCCTGTATATAATTATATATGTACAGTCGGTATAACCTGGGCATCTCCTGTATATAATTATATATGTACAGCCGGTATAACCCGGGCATCTCCTGTATATAATTATATATGTACAGTCGGTATAACCTGGGCATCTCCGGTGTATAGTCCTGCATGTTGAGCTGGTATAACATAGGCTTCCATGTCTTGCTCAGGTGTCAGTGTGTTTTGGTACTTTCTGAAGTTTCGGCAGTTGGTGATGAGCTGGTATAACATAGGCTTCCATGTCTTGCTCAGGTGTCAGTGTGTTTTGTTACTTTCTGAAGTTTCTGCGGTTGGTGATGAGCTGGTATAACATAGGCTTGCATATCTTGCTCAGGTGTCAGTGTGTTTTGGTACTTTCTGAAGTTTCGGCAGTTGGTGATGAGCTGGTATAACATAGGCTTGCATGTCTTGCTCAGGTGTCAGTGTGTTTTGCTACTTTCTGAAGTTTCTGCGGTTGGTGATGAGCTGGTATAACATAGGCTTCCATGTCTTGCTCAGGTGTCAGTGTGTTTTGGTACTTTCTGAAGTTTCGGCAGTTGGTGATGAGCTGGTATAACATAGGCTTCCATGTCTTGCTCAGGTGTCAGTGTGTTGTGCTACTTTCTGAAGTTTCTGCGGTTGGTGATGAGCTGGTATTAGATAGGCTTCCATGTCTTGCTCAGGTGTCAGTGTGTTGTGCTACTTTCTGTAGTTTCTGCGGTTGGTGATGAGCTGGTATAACATAGGCTTCCATATCTTGCTCAGGTGTCAGTGTGTTGTGCTACTTTCTGAAGTTTCGGCAGTTGGTGATGAGCTGGTATAACATAGGCTTCCATGTCTTGCTCAGGTGTCAGTGTGTTGTGCTACTTTCTGAAGTTTCTGCGGTTGGTGATGAGCTGGTATAACATAGGCTTCCATGTCTTGCTCAGGTGTCAGTGTGTTGTGCTACTTTCTGAAGTTTCGGCAGTTGGTGATGAGCTGGTATAACATAGGCTTCCATGTCTTGCTCAGGTGTCAGTGTGTTATGCTACTTTCTGAAGTTTCTGCGGTTGGTGATGAGCTGGTATAACATAGGCTTCCATGTCTTGCTCAGGTGTCAGTGTGTTTTGGTACTTTCTGAAGTTTCGGCGGTTGGTGATGAGCTGGTATAACATAGGCTTCCATGTCTTGCTCAGGTGTCAGTGTGTTGTGCTACTTTCTGAAGTTTCGGCAGTTGGTGATGAGCTGGTATAACATAGGCTTCCATGTCTTGCTCAGGTGTCAGTGTGTTATGCTACTTTCTGTAGTTTCTGCGGTTGGTGATGAGCTGGTATAACATAGGCTTCCATGTCTTGCTCAGGTGTCAGTGTGTTTTGGTACTTTCTGAAGTTTTGGCAGTTGGTGATGAGCTGGTATAACATAGGCTTCCATGTCTTGCTCAGGTGTCAGTGTGTTATGCTACTTTCTGTAGTTTCTGCGGTTGGTGATGAGCTGGTATAACATAGGCTTCCATGTCTTGCTCAGGTGTCAGTGTGTTTTGGTACTTTCTGAAGTTTCGGCAGTTGGTGATGAGCTGGTATAACATAGGCTTCCATGTCTTGCTCAGGTGTCAGTGTGTTTTGCTACTTTCTGAAGTTTCTGCGGTTGGTGATGAGCTGGTATAACATAGGCTTCCATGTCTTGCTCAGGTGTCAGTGTGTTTTGCTACTTTCTGAAGTTTCTGCGGTTGGTGATGAGCTGGTATAACATAGGCTTCCATGTCTTGCTCAGGTGTCAGTGTGTTGTGCTACTTTCTGAAGTTTCGGCAGTTGGTGATGAGCTGGTATAACCTAGGCTTCCATGTCTTGCTCAGGTGTCAGTGTGTTTTGGTACTTTCTGAAGTTTCGGCAGTTGGTGATGAGCTGGTATAACATAGGCTTCCATGTCTTGCTCAGGTGTCAGTGTGTTTTGGTACTTTCTGAAGTTTTGGCAGTTGGTGATGAGCTGGTATAACATAGGCTTCCATGTCTTGCTCAGGTGTCAGTGTGTTTTGGTACTTTCTGAAGTTTCTGCGGTTGGTGATGAGCTGGTATAACCTAGGCTTCCATGTCTTGCTCAGGTGTCAGTGTGTTATGCTACTTTCTGAAGTTTCGGCAGTTGGTGATGAGCTGGTATAACCTAGGCTTCCATGTCTTGCTCAGGTGTCAGTGTGTTGTGCTACTTTCTGAAGTTTCTGCGGTTGGTGATGAGCTGACGCTGCGCTCGGGTCGCGGGGGAGACGTTTTCGTGCTGATAACCGTATGTTTTACTCCTAAAAGATAATGAAATCACTGCTCAATCTCACTTTCTGGCGGTGACGGCGCCGCGCACTGTAATTAGTAATATGTAATTGAAACATTTATGGAACCTCGCAATCACATTTATATTTTTTGCATTTGAAATTTGATGATTATATTGATGAAAACCTTCAGTCATCAGAGAACCCTATAGAGGCGCGCGGCTAATGAAGGAGCTGATGCATCTACTTAGGCCAGACCTGGCGGGATTTGCGGGATTTGACTAAATGTTGTTTATGAGTGACAGCGGCGCAGACTTAATGACACTTCCTGCTCCTCAAATCACCACAAGTGCGCACAGTTTATGGAGTTTACTTTCCAGCGCTGTGTGGAGTGGAGACGCCGCGGCTGAGAGCGTCTGTGGATGTGATTCTGTGGAGTGGAGACGCCGCGGCTGAGAGCGTCTGTGGATGCGATTCTGTGGAGTGGAGACGCCGCAGCTGAGAGCGTCTGTGGATGCAATTCTGTGGAGTGGAGACGCCGCGGCTGAGAGCGTCTGTGGATGTGATTCTGTGGAGTGGAGACGCCGCAGCTGAGAGCGTCTGTGGATGAAATTCTGTGGAGTGGAGACGCCGCGGCTCAGAGCGTCTGTGGATGCGATTCTGTGGAGTGGAGACGCCGCGGCTGAGAGCGTCTGTGGATGCGATTCTGTGGAGTGGAGACGCCACGGCTGAGAGCGTCTGTGGATGCAATTCTGTGGAGTGGAGACGCCGTGGCTGAGAGCATCTGTGGATGTGATTCTGTGGAGTGGAGACGCCGCGGCTGAGAGCATCTGTGGATGCGATTCTGTGGAGTGGAGACGCCGCGGCTGAGAGCGTCTGTGGATGCAATTCTGTGGAGTGGAGACGCCGCGGCTGAGAGCGTCTGTGGATGTGATTCTGTGGAGTGGAGAGGCCGCGGCTGAGAGCGTCTGTGGATGTGATTCTGTCGAGTGGAGACGCCGCGGCTGAGAGCGTCTGTGGATGCGATTCTGTGGAGTGGAGACGCCGCGGCTGAGAGCGTCTGTGGATGTGATTCTGTGGAGTGGAGAGGCCGCGGCTGAGAGCGTCTGTGGATGTGATTCTGTGGAGTGGAGACGCCGCGGCTGAGAGCGTCTGTGGATGCGATTCTGTGGAGTGGAGACGCCGCGGCTGAGAGCGTCTGTGGATGCGATTCTGTGGAGTGGAGACGCCGCGGCTGAGAGCGTCTGTGGATGCGATCAGAGACTCACTCATTCCTCGGATCCGTCTCTCATTTTCACGTTGCGTTCGTTTTCCAGTTTTGTACTTTTGTATTATTCTTTGTTTCGGTAATTTTTGTGTCGGCTCCGAGCCCCGAGGGTCACGTTCTGCTGAAAGCGGAGACTCGCTCTTTGCTGGTTTAGTTCTGGGCGTTTTTGGTGTCTTATAAAGGTCATCTGAGGTCACAAGAAGATTGGAAGAAAATTAAAAATAATCATTATCATTAAGCAAATCCCTCTGGAGGGTAGGAGGTGGCGTCCCTCTGGAGGGTAGGAGGTGGCGTCCCTCTGGAGGGTAGGAGGTGGCGTCCCTCTGGAGGGTAGGAGGTGGCGCCCCTCTGGAGGGTAGGAGGTGGCGTCCCTCTGGAGGGTAGGAGGTGGCGTCCCTCTGGAGGGTAGGAGGTGGCGTCCCTCTGGAGGGTAGGAGGTGGCGTCACTCTGGAGGGTAGGAGGTGGCGTCCCTCTGGAGGGTAGGAGGTGGCGTCCCTCTGGAGGGTAGGAGGTGGCGTCCCTCTGGAGGGTAGGAGGTGGCGTCACTCTGGAGGGTAGGAGGTGGCGTCCCTCTGGAGGGTAGGAGGTGGCGTCCCTCTGGAGGGTAGGAGGTGGCGTCCCTCTGGAGGGTAGGAGGTGGCGTCACTCTGGAGGGTAGGAGGTGGCGTCCCTCTGGAGGGTAGGAGGTGGCGTCCCTCTGGAGGGTAGGAGGTGGCGCCCCTCTGGAGGGTAGGAGGTGGCGTCCCTCTGGAGGGTAGGAGGTGGCGTCCCTCTGGAGGGTAGGAGGTGGCGTCCCTCTGGAGGGTAGGAGGTGGCGTCCCTCTGGAGGGTAGGAGGTGGCGTCCCTCTGGAGGGTAGGAGGTGGCGTCCCTCTGGAGGGTAGGAGGTGGCGTCCCTCTGGAGGGTAGGAGGTGGCGTCCCTCTGGAGGGTAGGAGGTGGCGTCACTCTGGAGGGTAGGAGGTGGCGTCCCTCTGGAGGGTAGGAGGTGGCGTCCCTCTGGAGGGTAGGAGGTGGCGTCACTCTGGAGGGTAGGAGGTGGCGCCCCTCTGGAGGGTAGGAGGTGGCGTCCCTCTGGAGGGTAGGAGGTGGCGTCCCTCTGGAGGGTAGGAGGTGGCGTCACTCTGGAGGGTAGGAGGTGGCGTCCCTCTGGAGGGTAGGAGGTGGCGTCCCTCTGGAGGGTAGGAGGTGGCGTCCCTCTGGAGGGTAGGAGGTGGCGTCCCTCTGGAGGGTAGGAGGTGGCGTCCCTCTGGAGGGTAGGAGGTGGCGTCCCTCTGGAGGGTAGGAGGTGGCGTCCCTCTGGAGGGTAGGAGGTGGCGTCCCTCTGGAGGGTAGGAGGTGGCGTCCCTCTGGAGGGTAGGAGGTGGCGTCACTCTGGAGGGTAGGAGGTGGCGTCCCTCTGGAGGGTAGGAGGTGGCGTCCCTCTGGAGGGTAGGAGGTGGCGTCACTCTGGAGGGTAGGAGGTGGCGCCCCTCTGGAGGGTAGGAGGTGGCGCCCCTCTGGAGGGTAGGAGGTGGCGTCCCTCTGGAGGGTAGGAGGTGGCGTCCCTCTGGAGGGTAGGAGGTGGCGTCCCTCTGGAGGGTAGGAGGTGGCGCCCCTCTGGAGGGTAGGAGGTGGCGCCCCTCTGGAGGGTAGGAGGTGGCGCCCCTCTGGAGGGTAGGAGGTGGCGTCCCTCTGGAGGGTAAGAGGTGGCGCCTCCTGCGGATGTGACTCGTGCGGGGCCAAAAATGCACGATTCATTCATCTGGAAACAAAAGAAGATTTCACTTTTTCTCAGTTTCTTTGTTTTTTTGGACCTTCAGTGTTTCATCACCGATACATTGTATCCGCACCGATACATCCCATCCACACCGATACATCCCATCCACACCGATACATCACATCTATACCGATACATCACATCTATACCGATACATCCCATCCACACCGATACATCCCATCCACACCGATACATCCCATCCACACCGATACATCCCATCCACACCGATACATCACATCCACACCGATACATCCCATCTATACCGATACATCACATCCACACCGATACATCCCATCTATACCGATACATCCCATCCACACCGATACATCACATCTATACCGATACATCACATCTATACCGATACATCCCATCCACACCGATACATCCCATCCACACCGATACATCCCATCCACACCGATACATCCCATCCATACCGATACATCACATCTATACCGATACATCACATCCACACCGATACATCACATCCGCACCGATAAATCACATCTATACCGATACATCACATCTATACCGATACATCCCATCTATACCGATACATCACATCCGCACCGATACATCACATCCGCACCGATACATCACATCCGCACCGATACATCACATCTATACCGATACATCACATCTATACCGATACATCACATACGCACACCGATACATCACATCCGCACCGATACATCACATCCGCACCGATACATCACATCCGCACCGATACATCACATCCGCACCGATACATCACATCCTTACCGATACATCACATCTATACCGATACATCACATACGCACACCGATACATCACATCCGCACCGATACATCACATCCGCACCGATACATCACATCCGCACCGATAAATCACATCTATACCGATACATCACATCCGCACACCGATACATCACATCCACACCGATACATCACATACGCACACCGATACATCACATACGCACACCGATACATCACATACGCACACCGATACATCGCATACGCACACCGATACATCGCATACGCACACCGATACATCGCATACGCACACCGATACATCGCATACGCACACCGATACATCGCATACGCACACCGATACATCACATGCACACCGATACATCATATCTATACCAATACATCGCATCCACCCCAATACATTGTATGTACACTGATACATTGTGCCCGTCTCTCCGGTCAGGACAGATGACCGCTGGCTACGAGGGAGTCTGTCAGCCGGAATGACATCTTGCTCATCCTCTTGTAGGATATCAACTCTATAAAATCCTCCATTTTCCTGAAACTACGTTTAATCAAAATGCTTATTATCCTGCGCAGTGCACCCTGGGTGTGGCCAAGAGGCTCAGGGCCCTGTGGTATTGCTTGCCCCGCCTCCCTGTGAGGTGATTGACAGCTCTGGAGTTCCAGTGCTTTCTCAGCAGACTGCAGTCACTCCACAGGAGCCAGCACTGTCAATCACCAGTGAGGGAGGAGGGGCATGCATATCCAGTGGGTGGAGCAGTGAACGGAGCTCTTGGCCACACCCAGTGTGCACTGCGCAGACTAATTAGCATGTCAGGACAGAGATGGGGACGAGAACAGTCCAGGGGCGACATTTACAGGGCGATATCCTCTGCTAAAATGTGACTGCCTGGAGATTATTCCATCAGTTTCACTGAAGCTCCACAAAACCAAACAGCAAGTTTTCATTAGAGGATAGAGGACCCGTGACATGCGGGAAAGCCGGGGCCACGTGTGGCTGTGCGACTGGGGCCTGCTGTCAGTCACAGCCCGCTAACGTGCTATATGAAGGGGCGACAGACGAGGCAGGAGCTATGGCCACCATTAGTCAGAGTTACAGGCCGCCGACACTGTCAGAAGTGGGGGGTGCGGATATGAGATATGGGGCCACCGCATAGGGATAAGAGCATAGGACTGGGATATGGGATGGGATATGGGGCCGCCGCATAGGGATAAGGGCATAGCACGGGGATATGGGATGGGATATGGGGCCGCCACATAGGGATAAGGGCATAGCACGGGGATATGGGATGGGATATGGGGCCGCCACATAGGAATAAGAGCATAGGACGGGGATATGGGGCCGCCGCATAGGGATAAGGGCATAGGACGGGGATATGGGATGGGATATGGGGCCGCCGCATAGGGATAAGAGCATAGGACGGGGATATGGGATATGGGGCCGCCACATAGGGATAAGGGCATAGGACGGGGATATGGGATATGGGGCCGCCGCATAGGGATAATGGCATAGGACGGGGATATGGGATATGGGGCCGCCACATAGGGATAAGGGCATAGGACGGGGATATGGGGCCGCCACATAGGGATAAGGGCATAGGACGGGGATATGGGATGGGATATGGGGCCGCCACATAGGGATAAGGGCATAGCACGGGGATATGGGATGGGATATGGGGCCGCCACATAGGGATAAGAGCATAGGACGGGGATATGGGGCCGCCACATAGGGATAAGGGCATAGGACGGGGATATGGGGCCGCCACATAGGGATAAGGGCATAGGACGGGGATATGGGATATGGGGCCGCCACATAGGGATAAGGGCATAGGACGGGGATATGGGATATGGGGCCGCCACATAGGGATAAGGGCATAGGACGGGGATATGGGATATGGGGCCGCCACATAGGGATAAGGGCATAGGACGGGGATATGGGATATGGGGCCGCCACATAGGGATAAGGGCATAGGACGGGGATATGGGATATGGGGCCGCCACATAGGGATAAGGGCATAGGACGGGGATATGGGATGGGATATGGGGCCGCCGCATTGTCATTACATTAATGTGCAGAGATGAGAGCGGTTGCGTGTTGATCTCACCGTGTGTGGTAACTTCTCCCCCTGCACGGGATCGGCCGCCGCTCGCCGGGTGTTGCGGTGACGACATCTGAATGACAGATAATCTCATCTATTATATTTCTAAAGTGGAAAATGTTTAGAAGTAAAACTGCAGCGAAAGGGTAAATGTAAAAATCAGAGAAAACTGAAAAATTCATATAAAAAAAAGACCAAACAGAGCAAATCCCCCCCGAAATGCTGGATACAAAGAGGCGAGAGCGAGCGTCCAGAGCCGGGCAGTCAGAGTCCTGATAATGGGCATCACTACAGGGCGGAGAAAACGCCAGAAAATGCTGCAGAAAGTCAGAAAGGAACGCAGAGAAATGCAAGGAACAAAGCAGATTGTCCACCCGACCGCTGCATTATACACCGACCGCTGCATTATACACCGACCGCTGCATTATACACCGACCGCTGCATTATACACCGACCGCTGCATTATACACCGACCGCTGCATTATACACCGACCGCTGCATTATACACCGACCGCTGCATTATACACCGACCGCTGCATTATACACCGACCGCTGCATTATACACCGACCGCTGCATTATACACCGACCGCTGCATTATACACCGACCGCTGCATTATACACCGACCGCTGCATTATACACCGACCGCTGCATTATACACCGACCGCTGCATTATACACCGACCGCTGCATTATACACCGACCGCTGCATTATACACCGACCGCTGCATTATACACCGACCGCTGCATTATACACTGACCGCTGCATTATACACTGATCGCTACCGAATCCTAAATCTCAATTTCAATTTTTCAGATCGTCACCATTTTAGCAAATCTTTCCCTCCTGGAACAAAGCGCAGCAGAGATCCTACAAGAAAACGGTAAATGTCTGATGCAGGATTATATACAGAAGCCACTGAGCACATACATCACTGATCCTGAACTACCTCCTGTATTATCCTCCAGAGCTGCACTCACTATTCTGCTGTGTACACACATTACTGATGCTGTGGTGATGAGGTGGCTCTGCGGGCTGTGCCTCAGTCTGTACGGCACTACTTTCCGCTCTCTTCTCTTTCTGGTATAGTTATGATCTGATGACTCGTGTTCTGACGCTTCTTCCTGGCGGGGGACGTCTTCTCTTAAAGGGCCCTCGTCCTGTAATGATGATGATGATGCAGATTGCTGCTCTGTCACTTAATGACGCTTCTCCTCACACAGGGGTCTTGGCGCTCATCAGCATGCTGACCGAGAAGACCCTCACAGGGAGTGCCGCCGAAATATCCGCCTGTGAGAGGGTCCTGCAGAAATCCGCCGTCACCCTCGCACGCCTCTGCCGGGATCCGGAGATCGCACAATATGCCATAAAGCATGACTGTAAGTTCACACAGCAAACCCACAACTGCTGCAGCCAGTGGTACTGCGCCGCACTATATGGCACCGACACACAGTGCTCAGAACTCTGCTACACTGCGGGAGACGTGTCTACATGAGACTATCACACACTGCTGACACTCTACTGCAATGCTCTGCAGCAATGTGCTGGCCCATCACGAGGAGTCTAGAAAAAAACAGGAGTCTGGAAGGAGGAGGAGGATGACAGGAGTCTGGAGGGAGGAGCAGGACAGCCGAATCTGGAGGGAGGAGGAGGACAACAGGGGAGTCTGGAGGGAGGAGGAGAACAACAGAGGAGTTTGGAGAGAGGAGGACGACAGAGGATTATGGAGGTGGACAACAGGGGAGTCTGGAGGGAGGAGGAGAACGACACAAGGGTCTGGAGGGAGGAAAAGGACAGGGGAGTCTGGAAGGAAGAGGCAGGCAGGGGAGTCTGCAGTGAGGAGAACGACGGGGGAGTCTACAGAGAGGAGGTGGACAACAGGGGGAGTCTGGAGGGAAGAAGAGGACGAAGGGGGGAGTTTGGAGGGACGAGGCGGAAGACGGGGGAGTCTGGAGGGAGGAGAATGATGGGGGAGTCTGGAGGGAGGAGAATGATGGGGGAGTCTGGAGGGAGGAGAATGACGGGGGAGTCTGGAGGGAGGAGAATGACTGGGGAGTCTGGAGGGAGATATCGGACGACTGGGGGGATCTGGAGGGAGGAGGTGGACGACGGGGGGAGTCTGGAGGGAGGAGGCGGACGACGGGGGGAGTCTGGAGGGAGGAGGCGGACGACGGGGGGAGTCTGGAGGGAGGAGGCGGACGACGGGGGGAGTCTGGAGGGAGGAGGCGGACGACGGGGGGAGTCTGGAGGGAGGAGGCGGACGACTGGGGGAGTCTGGAGGGAGGAGGCGGACGACGGGGGGAGTCTGGAGGGAGGAGGCGGACGACTGGGGGAGTCTGGAGGGAGGAGGCGGACGACGGGGGCAGTTTGGAGAGAGGAGGCGGACGACGAGGGGAGGGAGGAGGCGGACTACGGGGGGAGTTTGGAGGGAGGAGGCGGACTACGGGGGCAGTTTGGAGGGAGGAGGCGGACGACGAGGGGAGTCTGGAGGGAGGAGGCGGACGACGAGGGGAGTCTGGAGGGAGGAGGCGGACTACGGGGGGAGTCTGGAGGGAGGAGGCGGATGACGGGGGAGGCCTGGAGGGAGGAGGCGGACGATGGGGGGAGTCTGGAGGGAGGAGGCGGACGACGGGGGGAGTCTGGAGGGAGGAGGCGAACGACAGAGGTATTTAGAGTGAAGGAGCACACAGAGGTCTGGAGAAGGGCATAAAAATGTGTAGAAAGGAGGATGGCACAGGGG
The DNA here is from genome assembly GCF_048569485.1 of Anomaloglossus baeobatrachus. Classification (NCBI taxonomy): domain Eukaryota; kingdom Metazoa; phylum Chordata; class Amphibia; order Anura; family Aromobatidae; genus Anomaloglossus; species Anomaloglossus baeobatrachus. The sequence continues at coordinate 386,906 of NC_134362.1, forward strand.
TCTGAAGTTGGACACAGGAATCTATCCACTTCCTCCTGATCTCTTTATTCCTAGCCTTCCATTGCTTCCAGAGTTCTTTGAGGGGTCTAAAAGAGACCGGATTCTGGACAGGGAGGACAGAACGTCTACTACAGACTCCTCTGTCTTCCTCTGATCACTTCTGTCCTCCTTCAGTCTCCTCTGTCTTCCTCTGGTCACTTCTGTCCTCCTTCAGACTCCTCTGTCTTCCTCTGGTCACTTCTGTCCTCCTCCAGTCTCCTCTGTCTTTGGTCAATTCTGTCCTCCTCCAGTCTCCTCTGTCTTTCTCTGGTCACTTCTGTCTTCCTCTGGTCACTTCTGTCCTCCTTCTGTCTTCCTCTGGTCACTTTTGTCCTCCTCCAGTCTCCTCTGTCTTTCTCTGGTCACCTCTGTCCTCCTCCAGTCTCCTCTGTCTTTCTCTGGTCACCTCTGTCCTCCTCCAGTCTCCTCTGTCTTTCTCTGGTCACTTCTGTCCTCCTTCAGTCTCCTCTGTCTTCCTCTGGTCACTTCTGTCCTCCTTCTGTCTTCCTCTGGTCACTTTTGTCCTCCTCCAGTCTCCTCTGTCTTTCTCTGGTCACCTCTGTCCTCCTCCAGTCTCCTCTGTCTTTCTCTGGTCACTTCTGTCCTCCTTCAGTCTCCTCTGTCTTCCTCTGGTCACTTCTGTCCTCCTTCTGTCTTCCTCTGGTCACTTTTGTCCTCCTCCAGTCTCCTCTGTCTTTCTCTGGTCACCTCTGTCCTCCTCCAGTCTCCTCTGTCTTTCTCTGGTCACTTCTGTCCTCCTTCAGTCTCCTCTGTCTTCCTCTGGTCACTTCTGTCCTCCTCTTTTTTAAATCAGGTTCATTTTTATTTAACATCAAAATTATACAACACATAAAATAATTCCCTCCATAGAAATATCACAGAAAGGGAAAAAACCTTTAGTCAATAAGAAAAACCACACAAATAACATAATAAACAATGCACCCGCAGTCCACGTCTCATTTCAATATGGGTCTCAAAGTGCATATTATTTCCCAATATATTCTCCATAGTATAGCTTACCCAGCATCATTATGACATTATATATATATACACATATACACGCACGCACGCACGCACGCACACACATATACATGCACACACATATACATGCACACACCTTCCAGCAGTACGCATATCACCCTATTTGAGGAAATTTGTTAACCGGTCAGAAGGAGAAGGACCTGGTCGCTCGCACTGTCCTGCAGTAACGCTGAGGAGGGAAGGCCTGGGGTATCCAACCATGCCCCCCAGATCTTATAGAACTTTTTCAATGCATTTCTTTTAAGGTATACTCCTCTCTCCAGTCGAAGTATAGCGTTTACTCTTTCCCTAAAATCCCCGATGACCGGAGGCGCTGGGTCCAACCAGTGGTAGGCCAACAGTTTCCTAGCCTGGTACAAGAGACGTGTAATACCGACCATTACCGGCGAACTCAAGTCCACCCCCCCCTCCAGTAGACCCAGGATACATATAATAGGTCTTGGCTGTAGACGGATATTGAAAACTTGTCTAACCAAATCTAGTACTGCCCTCCAGTAATCTTCAATGTTCCCACAGGACCACATCATATGCATCAGATTAGCACCCTCCTGCCCGCACCTAGGACACAGATCATCCATCCTAACTCCCATCTTATGCAATAGACTAGGTGTCCTATATACTCTATGTAACAGGAATAGCTGCGACAGTCGTTGGCCTTCAGATACAGCAAGGCTTGGAGTCTGAGACAGGACCTCACCCCACTGTTCCTCTGTCATAGGGCCTAGGTCCCTCTCCCACTTCTCTCTAGCCTGCAAAGGGAATTTGTCGAGGTGTCTAGATAACATCACTGTATACAACCTAGAAATAATACCATAGGAGCGATCAGATGCCAACAATTCAGTAAGAGTGTGATTCCGCTCTATCCTAATGTCCATACGACGTGTCTGTGTCTCATAGGCATGACGGAGCTGCAGGTATTGGTAAAAGGAACTGTGCGGTATCCCAAACTCAGCTTGAAGCTGGTCAAATCTTTTAAGTATATTATTCTGAAGAATCTGAGACACCTGATGCACCCCCCTGCTCACCCACATTCTCCAACCCGGGAGTCTCTGCAGCTCCGCCAGTCCACGATTATGCCATAAGGGCCAGTACTCAGTCATTCCTGATATTCCCAGCAACTGCTTCCCTCTATCCCACACCTTGTACATCAATGATAATGTTGGATATAATGTTCCTCCTCTGGGTGAGTATCCTGCATCCAAAAAAGCCACTGGGTGTCCCCATTCTGCAAGGCCCCTCACCAATTTGCCCCCAGCGTCATATGCCTCATCCTTTCCCCACCCCCTGAAGTGCTGCATCTGTGCCGCAACATAATAAACCCACGGGTTGGGGACTGCCAGACCCCCATCCTCCTTCCCTCTCTGCAGGGTCTCAAGGCGGATTCTAGCCTGCTGCTTTTGCCACAAGAGTTCCCGAAACAAAGTGTTGATTTTACGGAAAAATTTCCAGTGGATCCATATTGGGGCGTTGTGGAGAAGATACAGAAGTTTGGGCATCAGTACCATTTTTAGTAGATTAGCACGGCCAATAAGGGACAGTGGGAGTCGACACCAGGCATCTATCTTGTTCCTAAACTGAGCCAACACTGGTTCCAGATTTTGAGAGTAGTAATCATGCGGTCGGGCACTAACCACAATCCCCAGGTATTTAAATTTATCCACCGTCGGAATTGGCAGCCCCAGAGTACTAAAATTAGATGGGAGTGGATCTATAGGGAGCAGGGCCGATTTCTTCCAGTTTATTAGGAGTCCCGAGCGCCTACCAAATTCTATAATAATATTCATTGCTGGGCCCACCGATGTCCCCACCTCCCTGAGATACAGCAACAAATCGTCCGCATAGAGGGAAACCTTATGCTCCAGACCGCCTATCTCAAACCCCTTTACGCCAGCGGATGCACGAAGCATAGCCGCCAATGGCTCAATTGCCGCTGCAAATAGTAATGGAGAGAGAGGACAGCCCTGTCTCGTGCCCCTGGCCAAATTAAAAGACGAGGAGGTACAACGATTAACTCGAATCCTGGCCCGCGGAGAGGCATATAACAATTTGACCCAGGCAATAAATCTGGAGCCAAGACCCAATTTCTCCAAAACTACCCATAGGAAATTCCATTCAATACTGTCAAAGGCTTTGGCTGCATCTAATGACAGGACTGCTCTCTCCTTGTTTCTCCCCTCAGAACGTAGCTGTATCCCCAGGAATAAACGTCGCAAATTAATGGAAGTAGATTTATTGGGGATGAATCCAGTCTGATCCTCGTGGATCACTGACGTGATCACCCGGGACAATCTGTTAGCTAGAATTTTAGCGATTAATTTAATATCTAATGTAAGCAGCGAGATTGGGCGATAGGAGTCAGGCGCGGTCGCATCTTTCCCGGGTTTTAAAATCAGAACAATAATAGCCTCCCTCATGGATGCAGGGAGGGATCCCTTCTCCTCAGCATCTCTGAACACATCCAAGAGTCTTGGCAGCAGCAGATGGGTATATAATTTGTAGAATTCACCCGGGAGTCCGTCCGCACCTGGGGCCTTTTCATTTTGGATTTGACCGAGCGCCTCCTCCAGCTCCTCCAGGTCTATATCTCTATTCAGGGAATCTCTCTCACTATCTGACAGACTGGGGAGAGTGATCTCCTCCACAAAGTCCCGCAGTTCCTCATCCCCATAATGCGATTTAGAGGCGTATAATTGGGTGTAATACTGTTGCATGACCTCCACAATCCTCCCGCTGTCCCTCACCTCCTCTCCAGTGTCAAGTTTCAATTTGGTGATATAGGTCAATCCCTCCTGCGCCCTAGCAATTGTAGCCAAGAGATGTCCCACACTCTCCCCCTCCGTAAAGTACCGCTGCTTAAGGAAAAAGCGTTTGTTAGTGGCCAAGGAAGTCATATGGTCTCTCAGAGCTCTCTGTGCCCTCTCTAAGTCCCGCTTGGCATCATCTGTAGGGTTAGATATAAGAAGTCGTTCTGCATCACCTAAAGTGTCCGTCAGATACTTAGTGCGCTCTCTTGTTTTCGCCTTTCGGGTGCAAATTTCCCTAATATATGTCCCACGAACATACGCCTTCATTGCGTCCCACACTATATGTTTAGATGCCGTACCGTCATTTGTCACAAAATATTCCCGTATAGTGTCAGTCAGAGTGCCCCCTATCAGTTGTATCCAAAAAGGGTTGAGCCGCCAAGGTATCCCCGCCAGCCGGTCCGGGTCCCCAAGCCTTAGACGGACCTGTAGTGGGGAGTGGTCAGACACCCCCCTGGCCAGGTACGTGACTGAAGCTACACAAGGCAGCAGCTGAGCATTTCCAATGGCCAGGTCAATCCGGGACAGTGAATGATGAGAACTAGAATAGCATGAATACTGCCGGACCTGCGGGTTTCTAATACGCCAAATATCTACATATCCCACCTCCTCCATCAGTCTGGCAAGGGATGTAGCTGCCGCCCCCACTGAGATATTCCCTGTATGTAACTTATCCCAATACGGGTGCAAGTAATTATTATAGTCTCCTACTAATAGGGTGGGGACCTCAGGGAGGGAAGCAACAAAATTGAGAATACGTTTCAATGGTTCCCCTGTGTATGGCGGCGGAATATAAATTGCAACTAGAACACAGCGCACATTATGAAGGACACAGTAAAGACATACAAATCTACCCTCCTGATCCACAGAAGCTTTAAGACACTCAAACGGCACTGTCCTGTGTACCAGGACACTCACCCCCCTGGAATGTGTGGTATATACAGAGTGGTACTCATGGGCTATCCATTTTTTGTGGAGCAAGTGGAGCCGCTCCTTCACCAAGTGCGTTTCTGATAAGAATATTATGTCTGGCTTAAGCTGCTGTAGAAACAGAAAAACTGCACATCTTTTAGTGGCTTCACCCAATCCTCGCACATTCCAGGCCACTATATTAACCTCCTTCGCCATAAGGGTGAGTGCACATATGTAACAGCAGGGGGCAGCAAGCGGGGACCCCCGGACCCATCTGCAGCAGTTCCCATAGATGAGCATAGACCAAACAGGTGCATAAAACAAAAAGGTCAAACAACATAAAAACATACACAGTAAACCAGGACATTCCTCTCAAACAGAGGGAAGTGGGGCTAAACATAACCGTAAGAGCACATAACGGTTTAAATTCCTGAACAGTCATCAACTGCATAGTAACCTATCTGGGTGGCTCCTGCCAACCGTCCATAAGTGTTCCAGCCGGGAAACATAGCACGTTCACCTCAGCAAGTCCAACAGCAAGGAATCCGCAATAATCCTCAGCGGTGATTTCTGCGCAGTCCTTTTTCATTGGTATCGAGCCATGCGGCTGCATCCTTTGGAGTGTCAAAAAACTTTGTCCCACCATCCGCCACCACTCGCAGCCTGGTAGGGTATAGCATTGAGTAAGAGATCTGCAGCTGCCTCAGGCGTTTTTTGACATCAATAAATTGCGCTCTCCTCTGCTGGATTTCAGTGGAAAAATCCGGGTACAGTGAGACCTTATGGCCATCAATAGCCAGATCCTTAATCTCCCGGGCTCTGCGGAGCGCAGTGTCCCTGTCCCTGAAGTGCAGTAGCTTGAGGAGGATAGGACGAGGGGGTGCCCCTGGTGGTGGGGGTCTAGTGGGGACCCTATGTGCCCGCTCAATAGTGAAGAAAGGAGAAAACAGATCCATACCCAAAGTCTTGGGGAGCCACATTTCAAAAAAAGCTACTGGATTATTGCCTTCTGCCTTTTCTGGGACCCCGACCAGTCGGAGATTGCTTCTGCGGGATCTGTTTTCTAGATCGTCCACCTTAGCCCTAAGCAATGAGATATTGTGGATTGCTCTGCCAAGGTCCCGAGTCAGAGGGGGAAGCTTATCCTCTGTGGCACTGACCCGGTCTTCCAGGGCCCCCACCCGTACATTGACCCCCTGCAACTCGTGCCTGATAGATGAAATGTCCATTTTAATTCCTCCCATCTGTATGTTCAAAGTGGCTAGCATATTGTTGCAGGTGTTTACTGCTGCAAGCACATCACTGAGGGTGGGCTCTGCTCTCCCAGGATCTGTGTTTTCATCTGCAGCTCTAAGGTCCCCCTGCTCCACATTATTGGCAGCAGCCAACATACTCACAGCTCCCTGCTGCTCTTCCTCCTCCATCAGTTCTTGTCCTGGGATCTCCTCCACGCTGAGGGCACACTGCTTAACAGCTCCAGGTATCTCAGGCTGATCTCGTGCAAACTTGCTGAGGCGAGCTATTGCATCAGACGCCCTGCCCCCACATGAAGCTCCAGCGTCCATGAGTGTGGCCTGTGTCCCGCGCTTCTTATCAGCCCGAGTTCTGGTCATATCACTCAGGTCTTTGAAGCCCCCTCAGTCTAGGAGAGGTCACCACTCCAGGAAAGCAGTAAAACAAACTTTAACCCCAGCTGGACAGGATTATACAGGAGTTTTTTGCAGGAGCTGTCTCTACACAGGTCTTCCTCACATGCTGCTCAGGCCACGCCCCCCCACTTCTGTCCTCCTCTAGTCTCCTCTGTCTTCCTCTGGTCACTTCTGTCCTCCTCCAGTCTCCTCTGTCTTCCTCTGGTCACTTCTGTCCTCCTTCAGACTCCTATGTCTTCCTCTGGTCACTTCAGTCCTCCTCTAGTCTCCTCTGTCTTCCTCTGGTCACTTCTTTCCTCCTTCAGTCTCCTCTGTCTTTCTCTGGTCACTTCTGTCCTCCTTCAGTCTCCTCTGTCTTTCTCTGGTCACTTCTGTCCTCCTTCAGTCTCCTCTGTCTTTCTCTGGTCACTTCTGTCTTCCTCTGGTCACTTTTGTCCTCCTTCAGTCTCCTCTGTCTTCCTCTGGTCACTTCTGTCCTCCTCCAGTCTCTTCTGTCTTTCTCTGGTCACTTCTGTCCTCCTCTAGTCTCCTCTGTCTTCCTCTGGTCACTTCTGTCCTCCTCCAGTCTCCTCTGTCTTCCTCTGGTCACTTCTGTCCTCCTTCAGACTCCTATGTCTTCCTCTGGTCACTTCAGTCCTCCTCTAGTCTCCTCTGTCTTCCTCTGGTCACTTCTTTCCTCCTTCAGTCTCCTCTGTCTTTCTCTGGTCACTTCTGTCCTCCTTCAGTCTCCTCTGTCTTTCTCTGGTCACTTCTGTCCTCCTTCAGTCTCCTCTGTCTTTCTCTGGTCACTTCTGTCTTCCTCTGGTCACTTTTGTCCTCCTTCAGTCTCCTCTGTCTTCCTCTGGTCACTTCTGTCCTCCTCCAGTCTCTTCTGTCTTTCTCTGGTCACTTCTGTCCTCCTCTAGTCTCCTCTGTCTTCCTCTGGTCACTTCTGTCCTCCTCCAGTCTCCTCTGTCTTCCTCTGGTCACTTCTGTCCTCCTTTAGTCTCCTCTGTCTTTCTCTGGTCACTTCTGTCCTCCTTCAGTCTCCTCTGTCTTCCTCTGGTCACTTTTGTCCTCCTTCAGTCTCCTCTGTCTTTCTCTGGTCACTTCTGTCTTCCTCTGGTCACTTCTGTCCTCCTTCAGTCTCCTCTGTCTTCCTCTGGTCACTTCTTTCCTCCTTTAGTCTTCTCTGTCTTCCTCTGGTGACTTCTGTCCTCCTTCAGTCTCCTCTGTCTTCCTCTGGTCACTTCTGTCCTCCTTCAGTCTCCTCTGTCTTCCTCTGGTCACTTCTGTCCTCCTTCAGTCTCCTCTGTCTTCCTCTGGTCACTTCTGTCCTCCTCTAGTCTCCTCTGTCTTCCTCTGGTCACTTCTGTCCTCCTTCAGTCTCCTCTGGTCACTTCTGTCCCCCTTCAGTCTCCTCTGTCTTTCTCTGGTCACTTCTGTCTTCCTATGGTCACTTTTGTCCTCCTTTAGTCTTCTCTGTCTTCCTCTGGTCACTTCTGTCCTCCTCTAGTCTCCTCTCTCTTTCTCTGGTCACTTCTGTCCTCCTTCAGTCTCCTCTGTCTTCCTCTGGTCACTTCTGTCCTCCTCTAGTCTCCTCTGTCTTCCTCTGGTCACTTCTGTCCTCCTTCAGTCTCCTCTGGTCACTTTTGTCCTCCTTCAGTCTCCTCTGTCTTCCTCTGGTCACTTCTGTCCTCCTCCAGTCTCTTCTGTCTTTCTCTGGTCACTTCTGTCCTCCTCTAGTCTCCTCTGTCTTCCTCTGGTCACTTCTGTCCTCCTCCAGTCTCCTCTGTCTTCCTCTGGTCACTTCAGTCCTCCTCTAGTCTCCTCTGTCTTCCTCTGGTCACTTCTGTCCTCCTTCAGTCTCATCTGTCTTTCTCTGGTCACTTTTGTCCTCCTTCAGTCTCATCTGTCTTCCTCTGGTCACTTCTGTCTTCCTTCAGTCTCCTCTGTCTTTCTCTGGTCACTTCTGTCCTCCTTCAGTCTCATCTGTCTTCCTCTGGTCACTTCTGTCTTCCTTCAGTCTCCTCTGTCTTTCTCTGGTCACTTCTGTCCTCCTCCAGTCTCCTCTGTCTTTGGTCAATTCTGTCCTCCTCCAGTCTCCTCTGTCTTTCTCTGGTCACTTCTGTCTTCCTCTGGTCACTTCTGTCCTCCTCCAGTCTCCTCTGTCTTCCTCTGGTCACTTTTGTCCTCCTTCTGTCTTCATCTGGTCACTTCTGTCCTCCTCTAGTCTCCTCTGTCTTCCTCTGGTCACTTCTGTCCTCCTTCAGTCTCCTCTGTCTTCGTCTGGTCACTTCTGTCCTCCTTCAGACTCCTCTGTCTTTCTCTGGTCACTTCTATCCTCCTTCAGTCTCCTCTGTCTTTCTCTGGTCACTTCTATCCTCCTCCAGTCTCCTCTGTCTTTCTCTGGTCACCTCTGTCCTCCTCCAGTCTCCTCTGTCTTCCTCTGGTCACTTCTGTCCTCCTTCTGTCTTCCTCTGGTCACTTTTGTCCTCCTCCAGTCTCCTCTGTCTTTCTCTGGTCACCTCTGTCCTCCTCCAGTCTCCTCTGTCTTTCTCTGGTCACTTCTGTCCTCCTTCAGTCTCCTCTGTCTTCCTCTGGTCACTTCTGTCCTCCTCTAGTCTCCTCTGTCTTCCTCTGGTCACTTCTGTCCTCCTCCAGTCTCCTCTGTCTTCCTCTGGTCACTTCTGTCCTCCTTCAGACTCCTATGTCTTCCTCTGGTCACTTCTGTCCTCCTCTAGTCTCCTCTGTCTTCCTCTGGTCACTTCTGTCCTCCTTCAGTCTCCTCTGTCTTTCTCTGGTCACTTCTGTCCTCCTTCAGTCTCCTCTGTCTTTCTCTGGTCACTTCTGTCTTCCTCTGGTCACTTTTGTCCTCCTTCAGTCTCCTCTGTCTTCCTCTGGTCACTTCTGTCCTCCTCCAGTCTCTTCTGTCTTTCTCTGGTCACTTCTGTCCTCCTCTAGTCTCCTCTGTCTTCCTCTGGTCACTTCTGTCCTCCTCCAGTCTCCTCTGTCTTCCTCTGGTCACTTCAGTCCTCCTCTAGTCTCCTCTGTCTTCCTCTGGTCACTTCTATCCTCCTTCAGTCTCATCTGTCTTTCTCTGGTCACTTCTGTCCTCCTTTAGTCTCATCTGTCTTCCTCTGGTCACTTCTGTCTTCCTTCAGTCTCCTCTGTCTTTCTCTGGTCACTTCTGTCCTCCTTCAGTCTCCTCTGTCTTCCTCTGGTCACTTTTGTCCTCCTTCAGTCTCCTCTGTCTTTCTCTGGTCACTTCTGTCTTCCTCTGGTCACTTCTGTCCTCCTTCAGTCTCCTCTGTCTTCCTCTGGTCACTTCTTTCCTCCTTTAGTCTTCTCTGTCTTCCTCTGGTCACTTCTGTCCTCCTTCAGTCTCCTCTGTCTTCCTCTGGTCACTTCTGTCCTCCTTCAGTCTCCTCTGTCTTCCTCTGGTCACTTCTGTCCTCCTTCAGTCTCCTCTGTCTTCCTCTGGTCACTTCTGTCCTCCTTCAGTCTCCTCTGTCTTCCTCTGGTCACTTCTGTCCTCCTCTAGTCTCCTCTGTCTTCCTCTGGTCACTTCTGTCCTCCTTCAGTCTCCTCTGGTCACTTCTGTCCTCCTCTAGTCTCCTCTGGTCACTTCTGTCCTCCTTCAGTCTCCTCTGTCTTTCTCTGGTCACTTCTGTCTTCCTATGGTCACTTTTGTCCTCCTTTAGTCTTCTCTGTCTTCCTCTGGTCACTTCTGTCCTCCTCTAGTCTCCTCTCTCTTTCTCTGGTCACTTCTGTCCTCCTTCAGTCTCCTCTGTCTTCCTCTGGTCACTTCTGTCCTCCTCTAGTCTCCTCTGTCTTCCTCTGGTCACTTCTGTCCTCCTTCAGTCTCCTCTGGTCACTTTTGTCCTCCTTCAGTCTCCTCTGTCTTCCTCTGGTCACTTCTGTCCTCCTCCAGTCTCTTCTGTCTTTCTCTGGTCACTTCTGTCCTCCTCTAGTCTCCTCTGTCTTCCTCTGGTCACTTCTGTCCTCCTTCAGTCTCCTCTGTCTTCCTCTGGTCACTTCAGTCCTCCTCTAGTCTCCTCTGTCTTCCTCTGGTCACTTCTGTCCTCCTTCAGTCTCCTCTGTCTTCCTCTGGTCACTTCTGTCTTCCTCTGGTCACTTCTGTCCTCCTCTAGTCTCCTCTGTTTTTCTCTGGTCACTTCTGTCCTCCTTCAGTCTCCTCTGTCTTCCTCTGGTCACTTCTGTCCTCCTTCAGTCTCCTCTGTCTTTCTCTGGTCACTTGTCTTCCTCTGGTCACTTTTGTCCTCCTTCTTCAGTCTCCTCTGTCTTTCTCTGGTCACTTCTGTCCTGCTCTAGTCTCCTCTGTCTTCCTCTGGTCACTTCTGTCCTCCTCCAGTCTCCTCTGTCTTCCTCTGGTCACTTCAGTCCTCCTCTAGTCTCCTCTGCCTTCCTCTGGTCACTTCAGTCCTCCTCTAGTCTCCTCTGTCTTTCTCTGGTCACTTTTGTCCTCCTTCAGTCTCATCTGTCTTCCTCTGGTCACTTCTGTCTTCCTTCAGTCTCCTCTGTCTTTCTCTGGTCACTTCTGTCCTCCTTCAGTCTCCTCTGTCTTTCTCTGGTCACTTCTGTCTTCCTCTGGTCACTTTTGTCCTCCTTCAGTCTCCTCTGTTTTTCTCTGGTCACTTCTGTCTTCCTCTGGTCACTTCTGTCCTCCTTCAGTCTCCTCTGTCTTCCTCTGGTCACTTCTTTCCTCCTTCAGTCTCCTCTGTCTTCCTCTGGTCACTTCTGTCTTCCTCTGGTCACTTTTGTCCTCCTTCAGTCTCCTCTGTCTTTCTCTGGTCACTTCTGTCTTCCTCTGGTCACTTCTGTCCTCCTTCAGTCTTCTCTGTCTTCCTCTGGTCACTTCTGTCCTCCTTCAGTCTCCTCTGTCTTCCTCTGGTCACTTCTGTCCGCCTCTAGTCTCCTCTCTCTTTCTCTGGTCACTTCTGTCCTCCTCTAGTCTCCTCTCTCTTTCTCTGGTCACGTCTGTCCTCCTTCAGTCTCCTCTGTCTTCCTCTGGTCACTTCTGTCCTCCTTCAGTCTCCTCTGTCTTCCTCTGGTCACTTCTGTCCTCCTCTAGTCTCCTCTGTCTTCCTCTGGTCACTTCTGTCCTCCTTCAGTCTCCTCTGGTCACTTCTGTCCTCCTCTAGTCTCCTCTGGTCACTTCTGTCCTCCTTCAGTCTCCTCTGTCTTTCTCTGGTCACTTTTGTCCTTCTCTAGTCTCCTCTGTCTTCCTCTGGTCACTTTTGTCCTCCTTCAGTCTCCTCTGTCTTCCTCTGGTCACTTCTGTCTTCCTCTGGTCACTTCTGTCCTCCTCTAGTCTCCTCTGTTTTTCTCTGGTCACTTCTGTCCTCCTTCAGTCTCCTCTGTCTTCCTCTGGTCACTTCTGTCCTCCTTCAGTCTCCTCTGTCTTTCTCTGGTCACTTGTCTTCCTCTGGTCACTTTTGTCCTCCTTCTTCAGTCTCCTCTGTCTTTCTCTGGTCACTTCTGTCCTGCTCTAGTCTCCTCTGTCTTCCTCTGGTCACTTCTGTCCTCCTCCAGTCTCCTCTGTCTTCCTCTGGTCACTTCAGTCCTCCTCTAGTCTCCTCTGTCTTCCTCTGGTCACTTCTGTCCTCCTTCAGTCTCCTCTGTCTTCCTCTGGTCACTTCAGTCCTCCTCTAGTCTCCTCTGTCTTCCTCTGGTCACTTCTGTCCTCCTTCAGTCTCATCTGTCTTTCTCTGGTCACTTTTGTCCTCCTTCAGTCTCATCTGTCTTCCTCTGATCACTTCTGTCTTCCTTCAGTCTCCTCTGTCTTTCTCTGGTCACTTCTGTCCTCCTTCAGTCTCCTCTGTCTTTCTCTGGTCACTTCTGTCTTCCTCTGGTCACTTTTGTCCTCCTTCAGTCTCCTCTGTCTTCCTCTGGTCACTTCTGTCCTCCTCCAGTCTCTTCTGTCTTTCTCTGGTCACTTCTGTCCTCCTCTAGTCTCCTCTGTCTTCCTCTGGTCACTTCTGTCCTCCTCCAGTCTCCTCTGTCTTCCTCTGGTCACTTCAGTCCTCCTCTAGTCTCCTCTGTCTTCCTCTGGTCACTTCTGTCCTCCTTCAGTCTCATCTGTCTTTCTCTGGTCACTTTTGTCCTCCTTCAGTCTCATCTGTCTTCCTCTGATCACTTCTGTCTTCCTTCAGTCTCCTCTGTCTTTCTCTGGTCACTTCTGTCCTCCTTCAGTCTCCTCTGTCTTTCTCTGGTCACTTCTTCTTCCTCTGGTCACTTTTGCCCTCCTTCAGTCTCCTCTGTCTTTCTCTGGTCACTTCTGTCTTCTTCTGGTCACTTCTGTCCTCCTTCAGTCTCCTCTGTCTTCCTCTGGTCACTTCTTTCCTCCTTTAGTCTTCTCTGTCTTCTTCTGGTCACTTCTGTCCTCCTTCAGTCTCCTCTGTCTTCCTCTGATCACTTCTGTCCTCCTTCAGTCTCCTCTGTCTTTCTCTGGTCACTTCTGTCTTCCTCTGGTCATTTTTGTCCTCCTTCAGTCTCCTCTGTCTTCCTCTGGTCACTTCTGTCCTCCTCTAGTCTCCTCTGTCTTCCTCTGGTCACTTCTGTCCTCCTTCAATCTCCTCTGTCTTTCTCTGGTCACTTCTGTCCTCCTTCAGTCTCCTCTGTCTTTCTCTGGTCACTTCTGTCCTCCTTCAGTCTCCTCTGTCTTTCTCTGGTCACTTCTGTCTTCCTCTGGTCACTTTTGTCCTCCTTCAGTCTCCTCTGTCTTCCTCTGGTCACTTCTGTCCTCCTCCAGTCTCCTCTGTCTTCCTCTGGTCACTTCAGTCCTCCTCTAGTCTCCTCTGTCTTCCTCTGGTCAATTCTGTCCTCCTTCAGTCTCATCTGTCTTTCTCTGGTCACTTTTGTCCTCCTTCAGTCTCATCTGTCTTCCTCTGGTCACTTCTGTCTTCCTTCAGTCTCCTCTGTCTTCCTCTGGTCACTTCTGTCCTCCTTCAGTCTCCTCTGTCTTCCTCTGGTCACTTCTGTCCGCCTCTAGTCTCCTCTCTCTTTCTCTGGTCACTTCTGTCCTCCTCTAGTCTCCTCTCTCTTTCTCTGGTCACTTCTGTCCTCCTCTAGTCTCCTCTGTCTTCCTCTGGTCACTTCTGTCCTCCTTCAGTCTCCTCTGGTCACTTCTGTCCTCCTCTAGTCTCCTCTGGTCACTTCTGTCCTCCTTCAGTCTCCTCTGTCTTTCTCTGGTCACTTCTGTCCTTCTCTAGTCTCCTCTGTCTTTCTCTGGTCACTTCTGTCCTCCTTCAGTCTCATCTGTCTTCCTCTGGTCACTTCTGTCCTCCTTCAGTCTCATCTGTCTTCCTCTGGTCACTTCTGTCCTCCTTCAGTCTCCTCTGTCTTTCTCTGGTCACTTCTGTCTTCCTATGGTCACTTTTGTCCTCCTTCAGTCTCCTCTGTCTTCCTCTGGTCACTTCTGTCCTCCTTCAGTCTCCTCTGTCGTCCTCTGGTCACTTCTGTCCTCCTCTAGTCTCCTCTCTCTTTCTCTGGTCACTTCTGTCCTCCTTCAGTCTCCTCTGTCTTCCTCTGGTCACTTCTGTCCTCCTCTAGTCTCCTCTGTCTTCCTCTGGTCACTTCTGTCCTCCTTCAGTCTCCTCTGTCTTTCTCTGGTCACTTCTGTCCTCCTCTAGTCTCCTCTGTTTTTCTCTGGTCACTTCTGTCCTCCTTCAGTCTCCTCTGTCTTCCTCTGGTCACTTCTTTCCTCCTTTAGTCTTCTCTGTCTTCCTCTGGTCACTTCTGTCCTCCTTCAGTCTCCTCTGTCTTCCTCTGGTCACTTCTGTCCTCCTCTAGTCTCTTCTGTCTTCCTCTGGTCACTTCTGTCTTCCTCTAGTCTCCTCTGTCTTCCTCTGGTCACTTCTGTCCTCCTCTAGTCTCTTCTGTCTTCCTCTGGTCACTTCTGTCCTCCTCTGTCTTTCTCTGGTCACTTCTTTCCTCCTTCAGACTCCTCTGTCTTCCTCTGGTCACTTCTGTCCTCCTTCAGTCTCCTCTGGTCACTTCTGTCCTCCTCTAGTCTCCTCTGTCTTCCTCTGGTCACTTCTGTCCTCCTTCAGTCTTCTCTGTCTTCCTCTGGTCACTTCTGTCCTCCTTCAGTCTCCTCTGTCTTCCTCTGGTCACTTCTGTCCTCCTTCAGTCTCCTCTGTCTTCCTCTGGTCACTTCTGTCCTCCAGTCTCCTCTGTTCTTTCCAGAGCTTTCATCTCTTCCATAGACCTCGGCGTAGATAAGAAATGGCCAAAAGAATCGAGGGGACAAAGGAGTCTGGAGGAGATGGAAGAGACTGGATTCTGAAAGAGGAGGATCACCTCTTCCATCTCCTACAAAATAAACTGTTCTCCTTCAGAAAAGTCAGGAAACGGAACAAAGTGACTGGAATAGGACAGAGGAATCTGGAGCCGGGGCCAAGAAGACGAGGAAAGAGGAGTGTGGATGAGGATAGAGGTGTCTGGAAGAGATAACAGTCTATAATTGGAGGACAGTACTGGTACTTATAGAATAGAAAAATGTATACTGGTAGCTATAGGTTTTATGACTATACTAGTGTCCAATCCTGTCCCTTTAAGTGATGCCTATACACTGACAAGCACAAGGGAACAATGTTTTGCACTTGTGACTTTCCGGCTCCAGATCTCTCCGTCCTCTACAGCTCTGAGCGTGAGACGTCTTCATCTTATAGACAATCATTTCGGCTTCTCATACATAGATGTGACTGCAGATATTCAGCAGATGATTAGTTCTGCAGATTCTCGTCAGTCACTGCATTGTTACTGTTTTGCTCTTTTCCTTC
Source organism: Anomaloglossus baeobatrachus (assembly GCF_048569485.1). Classification (NCBI taxonomy): domain Eukaryota; kingdom Metazoa; phylum Chordata; class Amphibia; order Anura; family Aromobatidae; genus Anomaloglossus; species Anomaloglossus baeobatrachus. Next base: position 402,137 of record NC_134362.1, read on the forward strand.
CTGTATACTACAAATCACACCCTGTGCTCAGATTCCCTAATAGTTCAGTGTTATTAGGTTGATTCATGAGTGAAAGCCGCTAGTTGGAATCGAGGAGCCGCCAGGAAGAAGATTTCCCAAGAAAAGAGACACAGCCACATGCAGCTCATCGATAGCGGTCTCTCTGCTAAAAAAATTCCCAAACTGCATCATGTGCGGCCATGACAGGAGAAGAATAAGAAATGACGTCCCTCCATTTACAAGCCAAGAGGTGACGTCCAGGCAAAATACCAGAGACAACAAGTCGCTCATCACAAGGTCTATCAGCTCTGGAGACACCTGGCAGTGGAGGCGCTCATCACAAGGTCTATCAGCTCTGGAGACACCCGGCAGTGGAGACGCTCATCACAAGGTCTATCAGCTCTGGAGACACCCGGCAGTGGAGGCGCTCATCACAAGGTCTATCAGCTCTGGAGACACCCGGCAGTGGAGGCGCTCATCACAAGGTCTATCAGCTCTGGTGACACCCGGCAGTGGAGATGCTCATCACAAGGTCTATCAGCTCTGGTGACACCCGGCAGTGAAGACGCTCATCACAAGGTCTATCAGCTCTGGTGACACCCGGCACTGGAGACGCTCATCACAGGGTCTATCAGCTCTGGAGACACCCGGCACTGGAGACGCTCATCACAGGGTCTATCAGCTCTGGAGACACCCGGCACTGGAGACGCTCATCACAGGGTCTATCAGCTCTGGAGACACCCGGCACTGGAGACGCTCATCACAGGGTCTATCAGCTCTGGAGACACCCGGCACTGGAGACGCTCATCCCAGGGTCTATCAGCTCTGGAGACACCCGGCAGTGGAGACGCTCATCACAAGGTCTATCAGCTCTGGAGACACCCGGCAGTGGAGGCGCTCATCACAAGGTCTATCAGCTCTGGTGACACCCGGCAGTGGAGGCGCTCATCACAAGGTCTATCAGCTCTGGTGACACCCGGCAGTGGAGACGCTCATCACAAGGTCTATCAGCTCTGGTGACACCCGGCAGTGGAGACGCTCATCACAAGGTCTATCAGCTCTGGTGACACCCGGCAGTGGAGATGCTCATCACAAGGTCTATCAGCTCTGGTGACACCCGGCAGTGGAAGTGGCTCACCTGCTCCATAATAGTGACATCACAGATGGCCATGAAGAGCGACGCGCGTTACACAAGTCTGGAATGGTGGCCCGAAAAACGGTGAAGACTCAACTACAATATCATCATAAGAAGCGTCTGCTCGAGATTACAGAGAGAAAAGTGGAAGATTAGAAACAGGAGATCGGGAGCGATGACAGGAGAAGAATAAGAAATGACGTCCCTCCATTTACAAGCCAAGAGGTGACGTCCAGGCAAAATACCAGAGACAACAAGTCGCTCATCACAAGGTCTATCAGCTCTGGAGACACCTGGCAGTGGAGGCGCTCATCACAAGGTCTATCAGCTCTGGAGACACCCGGCAGTGGAGACGCTCATCACAAGGTCTATCAGCTCTGGAGACACCCGGCAGTGGAGGCGCTCATCACAAGGTCTATCAGCTCTGGTGACACCCGGCAGTGGAGATGCTCATCACAAGGTCTATCAGCTCTGGTGACACCCGGCAGTGAAGACGCTCATCACAAGGTCTATCAGCTCTGGTGACACCCGGCACTGGAGACGCTCATCACAGGGTCTATCAGCTCTGGAGACACCCGGCACTGGAGACGCTCATCACAGGGTCTATCAGCTCTGGAGACACCCGGCACTGGAGACGCTCATCACAGGGTCTATCAGCTCTGGAGACACCCGGCACTGGAGACGCTCATCACAGGGTCTATCAGCTCTGGAGACACCCGGCAGTGGAGACGCTCATCACAAGGTCTATCAGCTCTGGAGACACCCGGCAGTGGAGGCGCTCATCACAAGGTCTATCAGCTCTGGTGACACCCGGCAGTGGAGGCGCTCATCACAAGGTCTATCAGCTCTGGTGACACCCGGCAGTGGAGACGCTCATCACAAGGTCTATCAGCTCTGGTGACACCCGGCAGTGGAGACGCTCATCACAAGGTCTATCAGCTCTGGAGACACCCGGCAGTGGAGACGCTCATCACAAGGTCTATCAGCTCTGGTGACACCCGGCAGTGGAGATGCTCATCACAAGGTCTATCAGCTCTGGTGACACCCGGCAGTGGAAGTGGCTCACCTGCTCCATAATAGTGACATCACAGATGGCCATGAAGAGCGACGCGCGTTACACAAGTCTGGAATGGTGGCCCGAAAAACGGTGAAGACTCAACTACAATATCATCATAAGAAGCGTCTGCTCGAGATTACAGAGAGAAAAGTGGAAGATTAGAAACAGGAGATCGGGAGCGATGAGAAGAAAGAATAGATGGCTCTGATGGGGGAAATGGGAAGAAAGAAGGGAAAAAGGGGGGAAAGGAGCGAGAAACTGAAGGAACAGAAAAATGGAGGAAGCCTGATGATACAGGGGTGTTTACAGCCAAAAGCGATGGATACTTGTCCAGGATGGACGCAGTCCTTTTGCCTTTCTTGGCCTTCCATCCGGCGTTGTCTCGGCACTTTACCTTAGTAGTTGCCGGAGATAGCGTGCTTCTCGAAGGGCCTGAAATCGCTGTGGACTTGATTCTGGAGATTGCTGCGTGGAAGTTTGTTTCGTGTCCTCCCCCTCATTCTCTCCCTTTTGATTAATTTCCCTTTCTTACCCACCTGTTGTTTGGGTTGCATGTTAAGTGATTGCAGTATCTTTTTTGCTTGTCTGTTGTTTACCCTTTGTGTTTTTATCATAGAGCAGGACTAGTGTTCCTAATGCCCTGCTCACTAGACAGGGTCGTGATTAGGGTGACACAGGGATAGGCACGTGATCGCCGCATGGGGTGAAATAACCCATCTGGAGAGGTCAGGGAGCTTGGGGGGGCTTAGGTTGAGTGACTGACAGTGGTTACCATTCCTGGGGTTCCCTAGAGGCAGTGGTTCCCACCCCGACCTTCTTGCTGTGCACTGTCCAGCCTCTTGTGAAGTGTGACAACCAGGGACTGCCCTGGATTGGTGCCTATTGTCAGCAAGGTCCATCCTCCCCATCAGAGGCTTTGGTGCAGACTGAGTGGGCACATAGTGTCGCCCCTCCAGGTAAGCCAGGATCAGGACGCAGTGAGAGTACACCCCTTCTGTCCAAAGTATGAGTGTGACAGATAAATGGCCGCAAGTCACATCTATGTATGAGAAGCCACACTCTCACGCTCAGTGCTGAAGAGGACGGAGAGATATGGAGCCGGAACGTCACAAGGTCAATCATTGATACCCTTCTGCTCCTCAGTGTATATTGGTGCACAGTACCAGTACCTATAGATTATATACTGGTACCTGTATATCATAAGAATGTATAAATGGTATATTATACTGGTATCTATAGATTATGTGACTACAACCCCTGGTAATAATTCCGGCCTCCCCGGGCTGAGGACGTTCATTCAGTTGTTACTTTTGTATAATAAAAGCCGATCACAGCACAAAACTAAAGTCACTTCACATGGCGACTTTCTGGCTTTAAGAAACACTAAAACAAATCATGAACACACAATGTGCAGCGGGTAACGGTGAATATTCAAGACCAAACAGGGGGAAAGTATGGATTCATGAAAAACAAACATAAGACCCCTCCTATAATCCATCAGTAGTGTGTTGTGGCGCCACCTCTGGCTTTTATAACAGCTGCAGTCTCTGAGGCATGGACTTAGTGAGTGACAAACAGGTCTCTTCATCAATCTGGCTCCAGCTTTCTCTGATTGCTGTTGCAGATCAGCTTTGCAGGCTGGATCTTGTCATCGACCATTTTCTTCAACTTCCACCAAAGATTTTCCATTGGATTGAGATCCGGACTATTTGCAGACCATGACATTGACCTTATAGTCTTCTTTCAAGGAATGTGTTCACAGTTTTTGTTCTATGGCAGGAGGCATTATCATCTCGAGAAATGATTTCATCATCCCCAAACATCCTTTCAATTGATGGGATAAAAAAAGTGTCCAAAATGTCAATGTAAACTTGGGCATTTATTGAAGATGTAATGACAGCCCTCTCCCCAGTGCCTTTACCTGACATGCAGCCCCATATCATCAATGACTGTGGAAATTTACATGTTCTCTTCAGGCAGTCATCCTTATAAACAAAAACTTCCAGCATCATCACCTTGCCCAATGCAGATTTGCGATTCATCACTGAACATGACTTTCATCCAGTCATCCACAGTCCACAATTGCTTTTCCTTAGCCCATTGTAACCTTGTTTTTTTCTGTTTAGGTGTTAATGATGGCTTATGTTTAGCTTTTCTGTATGTCAATCCCATTTCCTTTAGGCGGTTTCTTACAGTTCGGTCACAGACATTGACTCCAGTTTCCTCCCATCCGTTCCTCATTTGTTTTTTTGTGCATTTCCTGTTCTGGAGACATTTTGCTTTAAATTTCCTGTCTTGACACTTTGATGTCTTCCTTGGTCTACCAGTATGTTTGCCTTTAACAACCTTCCCATGTTGTTTTTGTATTTGGTCCAGAGTTTAGACACAGCTGACTGTGAACAACCAACAGCTTTTGCAACATTGCCTGATAATTTACCTTCTTTTAAGAGTTTGATAATCCTCTCCTTTGTTTCAATTGACATCTCATGTGTTGGAGCTATGATTCATGTCAGTCCACTCGGTGCAGCAGCTCTCCAAGGTGTGATCACTCCTTTTTAGATGTAGACTAACGAGCAGATCTTATTTGATGCAGGTGTTAATTTTGGGAATGAAAATTTACAGGGTGATTCCATAACTTTTCCCCCTGTTTGGTCTTGAAAGTCACCGTTACTGGCTGCACATTTATGTTTTCATGTTTTGTTTTTTTTTAGTGTTTCTTAAAGCCAGAAAGTTGCTATTTGCAATCACTTTAGTTTTGTGTCATCTGTGATCGGCTTTTATTATACAAAGTAAACAACTGAATGAACCTCCTCAGCCCGGGGAGGCCAGAATTATTGCCAGGGGTTGTATATACTGGTGTACACTACTGGTAATGACTATATACTGGTGTACACTACTGGTAATGACTATATACTGTTTCACAGTATTGGTACCTATAGATTATGATGCTCTACTGGTGTACAGTACTGGTACTTATACTGTGTCTTGAAAAAAAAAAAAAGTATTCACACCCCGTGAACCTCTCTACATTTTTTTCATGTTACAATCACAACCTTAACTGTATGTTATTGGAATGCAAGAAGGTGTGAGCAAGGAAGTGATTCTTGGATGTGTAAATATCTTATACATATAAATCTGAAGGTTATGATGTGCACTTATATTCAGCCCCCGGAGTCAGCACTTTGTAGGACCACCTTCCTCTGTCTTGCATTTGTATTCAGCCCCCGGAGTTAGTATTTTGTAGGACCACCACTCTTTCTCTCTTTTGGGGTCTCTCCAGCTTTGCTCATCTAGAGGTGACATTTTCTTTTCTCGCTCAGTGAGATTGGATGGAGATGTGATCTCGGTGGATTTGGGTCTTGACTGTGACTCAGCCGCTCACACACAGGAATATGCTCTGATCTGAACCTTCCATTGTAAATCTGCAGGATGTTGAGGGTAGCTGTCCTCCTGGAAGGTGACCCTACGGCCCGATCTCATGTCTTCTGCATCCATAACAGGTTTTCCTCCAGGATTTCCTGGATTTAGCTCCATCCATCTTCACCTCTGAGCAGCTTCCCTGCCCGTGCTGAAGAAAAGCCTCCTCACAGCAGGATGCTGCCTCCACCGTGTGTGACTGTGGGGAGGGTTTTCCACCACACACAGTATTTAGCATTTAGCCCATTTCTTCTTTGGTCTCCTCATACCAGATCCTGTTTCTCCACTGCTCGCCGCGTCCCCTGCTTCCACAGCTCGCCGCGTCCCCTGCTTCCACAGCTCGCCGCGTCCCCTGCTTCCACAGCTCGCCGCGTCCTCTGCTTCCACAGCTCGCCGCGTCCCCTGCTTCCACAGCTCGCCGCGTCCCCTGCTTCCAAAGCTCGCCGCGTCCCCTGCTTCCACAGCTCGCCGCGTCCCCTGCTTCCACAGCTCGCCGCGTCCCCTGCTTCCACTGCTCGCCGCGTCCCCTGCTTCCACAGCTCGCCGCGTCCTCTGCTTCCACAGCTCGCCGCGTCCCCTGCTTCCAAAGCTCGCCGCGTCCCCTGCTTCCACAGCTCGCCGCGTCCTCTGCTTCCACAGCTCGCCGCGTCCCCTGCTTCCAAAGCTCGCCGCGTCCCCTGCTTCCACAGCTCGCCGCGTCCCCTGCTTCCACAGCTCGCCGCGTCCCCTGCTTCCACAGCTCGCCGCGTCCCCTGCTTCCACAGCTCGCCGCGTCCCCTGCTTCCACAGCTCGCCGCGTCCCCTGCTTCCACAGCTCGCCGCGTCCCCTGCTTCCACAGCTCGCCGCGTCCCCTGCTTCCACCGTATCCCCTGCTTCAACAGCTCACCGCGTCCCCTGCTTCCACAGCTCGCCGCGTCCCCTGCTTCCACAGCTCGCCGCGTCCACTGCTCCCACAGCTCACCGCGTCCCCTGCTTCCACAGCTCGCCGCGTCCCCTGCTTCCACCGCGTCCCCTGCTTCCACCGCGTCCCCTGCTGCCACCGCGTCCCCTGCTGCCACCGCGCCCCCTGCTTCCACCGCGTCCCCTGCTTCCACCGCGTCCCCTGCTTCCACCGCGTCCCCTGCATGTCATGTGGAAGAAGGTGATTTTATATTTTTAAAATATTTTAAAATCCTGGAATCATTTCATTATACGTCACAGATATTTGCACTTAATATTGATATCACACAAAATCTGAATAAACTACAGTTAACTTTGTGGGTGCAATGTGGAAAGGTTCACAGGGAATGAATACTTTTTTAAGGCCCTGTAAATGAGTACACTGTGCACGCTGCCTGTATTTACACCCGGGTTCTCTCCTGGCAGGTGTCTCACGCCTCATTGCTCTCTGCCGCCACCCAGAGGAGAGGTTTAGCAGTGACGCTGTGCTCGTGGCCTGTCTGGTAAGTTCCATGTTCAGACAATGTATTGTGACTGGTGTCGCTGTGGGAGTGGAGACCGCACGGGGAGATTCACCCCAGAGTGCGACATCCACGATCACCACTAATCACCCGAGTGGAGGTTGCGGACAGAGGAGAGTGAAGAATCAGGAGAACACACCCCTGTATGGCTGTGCTGGCCGTCAGTGCTGCGGATCTCATACCCCTGTATGGCTGCGCTGGCCGTCAGTGCTGCGGATCTCAGCAGGATCCTCCGCAGTCAGACATTGGGGGAGAAGGATCTATGTGCCGCCGGATTACAGGAGACACTGACACCAACCATGGCGGTGGCGCAGTATTAACAAAGACCATGTCAGGGGTCACACTTCCATCTTTGTCTCCTTGTCCGGAAGTCTTTGCTTGTCGTGCTTGGATCTCGTCCTCTGCAGCATTTCTCCATTTGTTGGTTTCTTCTTCTGAGATCTGCAATTCGTCTTCTCCAGCTGCGGCCCCACGTCCACAGACTGCCAGAGACGTGCCGGTGGTTTGTGCTTTCTCTCTCACTGCCCCGTGGCTCAGTGTCTCCGCTCACTTGTAGTTCGGGGGATGGCACTGACTTCAGACATTTTATCGGAAATTGATCATTACCAGATTTCAAAAACATGAAAATCAAGTTCATGGATTTCAGGAAATTCTCTGGACAGAATGAATTCAATTCCTGGGAATCAACAAAAAAAATGCACATCACCATTTAAAAACCTCCATCGGTGCGGTTTTGATGCAATTTTTTTTGGCAGAAGATGTAGATTTGATGCAGGAATTTGGTGTATATATTTCAATCACCAAATCTGCATGTCTTTACAAAAAAAAACCCGCGATTTTCTGGCATGAGATGCAGGTCTCATTGAATTGAATGAGTTTACCTGAGGTGAGGTCACTGAGTTCAATGAGGTAACTTGAGGTCAGTTTATCAGGGGTCACAGGTGGGGCACCATGGGAACATCCAGCTGTGACCACAGATAAACTGAGTAATGTCAGCGCTCACAGCTGCAGATCAGTCAGTCTCTGCCTGAAGCCACAGCCTGTGGACATGTTGTGTGCTCGCGCCCTGCGACTTCAGTAAGTAGCAGAGACGGCATCTTCATGGTATCTTGTCTAGATTATGTCGGACGTGTAAACTGGAGACAGAGGGTGTGGTTTTTTTTTTAATTTTATTTAAAATAAAAGATTTTTTTCTGTGTTTATGTTTATTTCTTTTCACTTACAGATTAGTAATGGTGGGTCTCATAGACGCCTTACATTACTAAGCTAGGGCTTAGTGGCAGCTGTGAGCTGTCATTAATCCCTCATATTACCCCCATATGCCCCCGCACCACGGCAATCAGGATAAGCCGGGTAAAGTGCCAGGATTCTTGCATCTAATAGATGCAATAATTCTGGAAGCTGCAGGCTGCTATTTTTAGGCCAGTTGGGGGAGTTCAATAACCATGGGCCTCCCCAGCCTGAGAATACCAGCCCCCAGGCTGTGGGGACCTTACGCCAATTTATTTGTTTCTTTTTACACCACTATAGGGACGCAGACAGTGTGTGTGATTGCAACCAATCACAGACACTGTCACACAGGGTGGGGGTGCAGTTTGACTGCAAGCAATCACAGATGTGGGCACTACCGGTGGGTGGGGGAAGCAGTGAATATGTATAAGGGTTAATGAGCGGACCGGGTAGTAGTGTGACAGCTGTGGGGACTTGGTAAGTAGAATGCTCCTGCTCTAATCCCCCCAGCCCTTTCTACCCCCATTATAAGGCGCGGGTCCCCGTAGACTTATATGGGGATCGGCATCTGGCCAGATATCTAGAACTAATTCCGGTTCCTAACCGGATTCTTTTTTTTCTTTATATTCCGGGTTACAGATTCGGGGTATCTGCGGTTTCGCCCATCAGTAGTGATCATTCTTCAGTGTAAATGCAGCTGAACGCTCGGCCTTTGGTGTCACTTTCTTCACCTCATCTTGTATTATATCGTCGCAGTATAAATTCCTCCTGTTAACCCCTGCCTTCCTGATTTTCCAGGCCGCACTGCGGAGATTGGCCATTGCTTGTCCTGGAGGAATTGATGACTCGGACCTTCAACAATTGGTGAAACCGCGACTTGTGGACTCGTTTCTGCTGTGCTCTAATATGGAGGAAAGCTTTGTGTAGCCGCTGGTGGACGCGTTCCCCCTCCGTCCCCCTCCGGGGGCTTCTTGTAAAGTGCCAGTCACGGCTCCAGGCGTCTCAGGAGACTCCGCGTCCTCGCAGGTTTCAGCCATCTCCATATATTGGACATGCGGGGGTGTCGCCCGGCACAGTAAACACCCCAATAATCCGCGTTTCGTATATTGTTTTTTACAGTTTATTTCCTCTTTTGTAACCGGATATTTTGATGCTTTTCTTTACTGCATGAAATAATATATAAAAGACGAACTTTTATAATAAAAGTGAAAGTGGCATATAAAATGCAGTGTCCGTGCAGTTATTAGGAGCCCAGCGCCCGGGCAAGACGTGATCGGCTGAGGCTGCACTACTGAGACATGTAACGACAGAGTCCAGCTCCAGCAATGCCCTATCCCAGGCCTGCCCAGGAACCAAGGAGAAGACCTCCAGCTCCAGCAATGCCCTATCCCAGGCCTGCCCAGAAACCAAGGAGAAGACCTCCAGCTCCAGCAATGCCCTATCCCAGGCCTGCCCAGGAACCAAGGAGAAGACCTCCAGCTCCAGCAATGCCCTATCCCAGGCCTGCCCAGAAACCAAGGAGAAGACCTCCAGCTGCAGCAATGCCCTATCCCAGGCCTGCCCAGGAACCAAGGAGAAGACCTCCAGCTCCAGCAATGCCCTATCCCAGGCCTGTCCAGAAACCAAGGAGAAGACCTCCAGCTCCTCAGACATAATAATCATCTTTATTGATAAACCTTAAAATTCTAAACAACGCTCTTCCAGGTGCATCAAGTAGCTCTGATATTTAGTATAGCGCCTATAACGCCGGCATCCTCGCACCGCCCCATGTCCTCCATCCTGCAGGGACACTGACGTACGCACCTCCCCACGTCCTCCATCCGGCAGGGACACTGACGTACGCACCTCCCCACGTCCTCCATCCGGCAGGGACACTGACGTACGCACCGCCCCACATCCTCCATATGGCAGGGACACTGACGTACGCACCGCCCCACGTCCTCCATCCGGCAGGGACACTGACGTACGCACCGCCCCACATCCTCCATCCGGCAGGGACACTGACGTACGCACCGCCCCACGTCCTCCATCCGGCAGGGACACTGACGTACGCACCGCCCCACGTCCTCCATCCGGCAGGGACACTGACGTACGCACCGCCCCACGTCCTCCATCCGGCAGGGACACTGACGTACGCACCTCCCCACGTCCTCCATCCGGCAGGGACACTGACGTACGCACCGCCCCACGTCCTCCATCCGGCAGGGACACTGACGTACGCACCGCCCCACGTCCCCCATCCGGCAGGGACACTGACGTACACACCGCCCCACGTCCTCCATCCGACAGGGACACAGACGTACGCACCGCGCCACGTCCTCCATCTGGCAGGGACACTGACGTACGCACCTCCCCACGTCCTCCATCCGGCAGGGACACTGACGTACGCACCGCCCCACAGCCTCCATATGGCAGGGACACTGACGTACGCACCGCCCCACGTCCTCCATCCGGCAGGGACACTGACGTACGCACCGCCCCACATCCTCCATCCGGCAGGGACACTGACGTACGCACCGCCCCACGTCCTCCATCCAGCAGGGACACTGACGTACGCACCGCCCCACGTCCTCCATCCGGCAGGGACACTGATGTACGCACCACCCCTTGTCCTCCATCCGGCAGGGACACTGACGTACGCACCTCCCCACGTCCTCCATCCGGCAGGGACACTGACGTACGCACCGCCCCACGTCCTCCATCCGGCAGGGACACTGACGTACGCACCGCCCCACGTCCTCCATCCGGCAGGGACACTGACGTACGCACCTCCCCACGTCCTCCATCCGGCAGGGACACTGACGTACGCACCGCCCCACGTCCTCCATCCGGCAGGGACACTGACGTACGCACCGCCCCACGTCCCCCATCCGGCAGGGACACTGACGTACACACCGCCCCACGTCCTCCATCCGACAGGGACACAGACGTACGCACCGCGCCACGTCCTCCATCCGGCAGGGACACTGACGTACGCACCGCCCCACGTCCTCCATCCGGCAGGGACACAGACGTACACACCGCCCCACGTCCTCCATCCGGCAGGGACACTGACGTACGCACCGCGCCACGTCCTCCATCCGGCAGGGACACTGACGTACGCACCGCCCCACGTCCTCCATCCGGCAGGGACACTGACGTACGCACCGCCCCACAGCCTCCATATGGCAGGGACACTGACGTACGCACCGCCCCACGTCCTCCATCCGGCAGGGACACTGACGTACGCACCGCCCCACATCCTCCATCCGGCAGGGACACTGACGTACGCACCGCCCCACGTCCTCCATCCGGCAGGGACACTGACGTACGCACCACCCCACGTCCTCCATCCGGCAGGGACACTGAGGTACGCACCTCCCCACGTCCTCCATCCGGCAGGGACACTGACGTACGCACCGTCCCACGTCCTCCATCCGGCAGGGACACTGACGTACGCACCGCCCCACGTCCTCCATCCGGCAGGGACACTGACGTACGCACCGCCCCACGTCCTCCATCCGGCAGGGACACTGACGTACGCACCTCCCCACGTCCTCCATCCGGCAGGGACACTGACGTACGCACCGCCCCACGTCCTCCATCCGGCAGGGACACTGACGTACGCACCGCCCCACGTCCCCCATCCGGCAGGGACACTGACGTACACACCGCCCCACGTCCTCCATCCGACAGGGACACAGACGTACGCACCGCGCCACGTCCTCCATCTGGCAGGGACACTGACGTACGCACCGCCCCACGTCCTCCATCCGGCAGGGACACAGACGTACACACCGCCCCACGTCCTCCATCCGGCAGGGACACTGACGTACGCACCGCGCCACGTCCTCCATCCGGCAGGGACACTGACGTACGCACCGCCCCACGTCCTCCATCCGGCAGGGACACTGACGTTCGCACCGCCCCACGTCCCCCATCCGGCAGGGACACTGACGTACGCACCGCCCCACGTCCCCCATCTGGCAGGGACACTGATGTACGCACCACCCCTTATCCTCCATCCGGCAGGGACACTGACGTACGCACCTCCCCACGTCCTCCATCCGGCAGGGACACTGACGTACGCACCGCCCCACGTCCTCCATCCGGCAGGGACACTGACGTACGCACCGCCCCACGTCCCCCATCCGGCAGGGACACTGACGTACGCACCGCCCCTTGTCCTCCATCTGGCAGAGACTCTGACGTACGCACCGCCACAGCCGCCCAGCTGTGTCTCCTGCTCCGGTTCCCAGGTCCGGGGCCTGCGCACGTCACACAGGTCTCCTAGCTTTTAAAGGGGCAGCAAGCTCACTCGAGAAGTGTCTCCAGCCTATGGCTGGGAGGCATTAGGTATTAAAGGCTCCCTCCACTGTAGGGAGGTGCCTGAGCAAGGTTAGTTCCTAGACAGTCCTGTGCCTGCTAGTAACTTGGTCTAGCCCCTGAACCTGAACCCATCCTGTGATTCTGAACCAACATGTGTACCTGAACCTGTCCTATCAGTACCTGAACCCAAAGCTGTCCTGTCTGTACCAGAACGAGAACCCATCCTGCCAGTACCAGAACCCAATCCCAGCCTGCCTGTACCTGAACTGAAACCCATCCTGCTTGGCTCCAGCTCTAACCCCATCCTAACAGTCTGTGTACTGACTTACCGCCTGCTGTACCATCACTGTCCAGCCTGCCCTCCCTGCATTCCTGACCCTTAGGGGCAGCTGCTGCAGTATCGGGGACCACTTTGTCATTGTACCTGGTGTCTCCCGGCAGCCAAGTCCAAATTCACTATCAAAAGCTCTGATGAAAACCCAGTAGGTACCAAGTCAATCTGATCCTTGAGCTTCCTAATGTCCCTAGACAGGTCCTTCCCCTCCATGTGCCATCACATGCCTAGGCCCTCGCTGAGCCTGAACTTACCCTGGCTAGTGAGTGGATCAGTGAGATACTAGTCCCACTAGTACCACAAAGCAACATGAGGAAGGTAAGATAAATGGATGGGGAAGGTTACAACAAAAAGCTCTCCTAGGTTTCTTCATCAGGAAACATCACAGCTGCAACTGAGATGACACAAAAACTATGCAGAGAAGAGCTCCTTCACAGTGGTCAGTATAGAAGATCTATCACCAGCAAGGAGTAAAGCCAGGCGTGGGTAAATATACTGGAAGGGTGTGATGACAAAATACTGCAGCTATGATTAAGTCTATGGGGTACTTTGCACGTTGCGACATCGCTACTGCGATTTCGTTGGGGTCAAATCGAAAGTGACGCACATCCGGCACCGGTAACGACGACGCAACGTGTAAAGCCTAGAAGCACCGATAAACGATCGCAAAAGCATCGTTATCGTATGATCGGTGCAGTGTCGGTCATTTCCATAATTTCGCTGCAGCGACAGGTACGATGTTTGTCGTTCCTGCGGCAGCGCACATCACTGCGTATGAAGCCGCAGGAGCGAGGAACATCTCCTTACCTGCCTCAACCGGCTGCAATGAGGAAGGAAGGAGGTGGCGGGATGTTTACGTCCCGCTCATCTAAGCCCCCTCCGCTTCTATTGGCCGCCTGTCGTGTGATGTCGCTGTGACGCCGCACAAACCGCCCCCTTAGGAAGGAGGCGGGTCGCCGGCCAGAGCGACGTCGCAGAACAGGTGAGTGCATGTGAAGCTGCTGTAGCGATAATGTTCTCTACGGCAGCTATCACAAGATATTGCTGCTGCGACGGGGGCGGGGACTATCGCGTGCGACATCGCAGCATCGGCTAGCAATGTCGCAACGTGCAAAGTGCCCCTAAGAGTAATCTCAGCCAACAGAAAAAAATTCCTTCACCCTTTCAGCATCAAAAGAAAGTACACTCACTGCAACACAAGCAGCACTGTAACCAGGCGGCGGGTGTCACGGAGGTAGTGTAAACTGGAGGTCTGCTCTGGTACTTGTAGTGTCACAAGGCTTATTTGGGCATTCCAGGGACAGGTTTTATGGATAGCCGGAGAGACGGTCGGGTCTGGCCATCCACATACCTCTGCCTATGGCCGTGTCTCAGGTGTCAAAATGGAGACTGATTGTTTGACGCATGGCCAGTGTATGGAGGTCTGTCAGACCTGGAGGGGGGGGACTTCGTGATTTGTGACAATTTCATTACATTTTTGTTTTGCACCTCTTTCAAGTTGTCTTTTGTAGTTTAAATTTCCTTTTTTTATGTAAATGTGGCTTCTCTACATTTTCTGGACAGATTCATAAAACGTGACTTTTTTTATAAGCTTGCAAAATTTGCCACAACAGCTCCAGCCCCCCCCCCCCCCCCCGTCCTGTGCCGTCCTCCCCACCGCCCTCCCCCGTCCACCCCACCGCCCTCCCCACCGCCCTTCCCACCGTCCTCCCCCCGTCCTGTCCCGTCCTCCCCCCGCCCTTCCCACCGTCCTCCCCCCGTCCTCCCCCGTCCACCCCACCGCCCTCCCCACCGCCCTCCCCACCGTCCTCCCCCCGTCCTGTCCCGTCCTCCCCCGTCCTTCCCACCGCCCTCCCCCCGTCCTGTTCCGTCCTCAGAGTTTTTTTTGTGTGTGAATGTCACTATTTTTGTGACATTTTGTAAAACGTGCTCTTTTATCGGGTACAAAGTAACAAACCAGTTAAAGAAAGAAGATATAAGACAAATTTGGGCACAAAATTAATGATTCCCATTGGACATAATAATGAAGTTGTTACAATACGTCAGCGAAAACCACAACCGGAAAAAGAAGAGCGATCGCTGAATCAGACGCCACGAGAACAACATCTGCATCACTGGAGAGATCTAGGAGGATTGACCTTGCATGTACGGGGGGCCGGTGATGATGGGGGCTCTGGATGTGGCATGCGGTATGGGGCGAGTCACTGCCATCACACAGCGTACGAGGCGAGCCACTTCGCAGGGTACGGGGCGAGTCACTGCCATCACACAGCGTACGAGGCGAGCCACTGCGCAGGGTACGGGGCGAGTCACTGCCATCACACAGCGTACGAGGCGAGCCACTGCGCAGGGTACGGGGCGAGTCACTGCCATCACACAGCGTACGAGGCGAGCCACTGCGCAGGGTACGGGGCGAGTCACTGCCATCACACAGCGTACGAGGCGAGCCACTGCGCAGGGTACGGGGCGAGTCACTGCGCAGGGTACGGGGCGAGTCACTGCGCAGGGTACGGGGCGAGTCACTGCGCAGGGTACGGGGCGAGTCACCGTGCAGGGTATGAGGCAAGTCACCGCGCAGGGTACGGGGCGAGTCACTGCCATCACACAGCGTACAAGGCGAGCCACCGCGCAGGGTACGGGGCGAGTCACCGTGCAGGGTACAGGGCGAGCCACTGCCACCACACAGGGTACAGGGCGAGTCACCGCGCAATATACGGGGCGAGTCACCGCGCAGGGTACGGGGCGAGTCACCGCGCAGGGTATGGGGCGAGTCACCGCGCAGGGTACGGGGCGAGTCACCGCGCAGGGTATGGGGCGAGTCACTGCCATCACACAGCGTACAAGGCGAGCCACTGACTCGCCCACCCCAGGGCTATGGGACACCCGGTGCCAGACCGGACTAGTCCGGGGTCGTCAGTGGTGGCGGGGCCAGACTCCGTGGCCCTGGTGGGGTCAATTAATATGGCTGGTGACTTGGGAGTAATTAAAGTTTTTATTTCGTGACGCCACCTGTGGTTTGCGGCTATTAAGCCGCCGCTGCTGTGTGAGGCCTCCGGGGTGATGATATGGCAGCAATGGTGGTACTGCTCCCCACAGGTGGAGCGGTGCCCCGGGGACACTGTTGGTGCTCGTGAGAGTCTATGGTGTGGTGTGGATAACACGGTGCAGGGCCGACAGGCAATGAAAGAAACAGGCACAAACAACAGTCTCTTTACCTTCTCCTCTTTTACTCCACAAACGGTTAGTCCTGGGAGACCGTTACAGGTGGTAGAGGGCTCCGGCCGGCCTGGAAGTAACTGAGATGTCGTTTTGGCCAGATGAGTATGAGGCAAACGCCTGTTCTTTTCCTTGCTGTGATAGGACCCTGCTCTCTGAATTTAGCAATGGCCCTCTTGCTGCTGGGACCGGTGGTACGTCCCTTTCCCTCTGTCGTAGGCCGCGCAGGCCCTCTCTGGTGCTTCTCTGCTGGAGTCCACACCGGGCCCTGCTGATGCAGCTGTACCTTCGGGCTGTTTATGGACCAGGTGCTTACAGCTCTCCTGCCCTTCGGATTCGGCTACCAGGGAGTATTTTAGGCCCTGGTGGCCACAGACTCCGATGTCCGAGTCTCTTCTGTGCCTCTCTGCTCCTCGTGCTTCACTGGGCCAAGCTGCTCCAGCTCTAGGCCCCAGTTCCACAGGACAGCACACTCTGCGTCTGCACTTTATGCTTTCGCCTACAGACTGAACACTAACTCCTCCCTCAGGTCAGACTTAAGGAATGCTCCCTGGAACTCCAGGTTCAGAGCTCCCCCTGCTGGCCTGAGGGAGAACTGCGTTGGATGTTAAACTTACTGGCCAATAGACCCCCCAATTACCTTCAGGCTCAGCATCAACCCTTTGGAGGGGCAATGCTGTTGTGGCGACCAGGTCCTGGGGCGCCACACTCCCCCTTAGTTAAACTCAGTACTCCCGGACTGAAGAAACAAAACATAACATGTTAGAACATTTCATCCCATTATGGGAGGCACATTTTCTTAAACGTTACAAACTTAAACAATACTATAAGAGTCCAGTGTGGCTCCCTGCCGGGTGTCCATTACACTGCTCCATGGGGGACCCGCCGCGATAAAACCCCCAACGTAGGCTCTGGGAGTGCGTCAGAGCATTGCTGACCCCACTCTATGCACGCCGGACGGGTTTTTCTTCAGGGGTGTTGAGCACACTGGTGCTAACTATGTACAATTAGAGTGTTGGCCACCCATAGTCCAGTGGCCCAATTGTCCATTTACTTAATCACCTAAAACAAAACATTACATACAAGACAATTTCACATAACTATTTACACTCTGTTAGGTATTTTACTTTCTATGTTCTATACCTTGGAGGGGGCTGTTGCCGAGTGCTACGTTGGGACCGGTGTAGCTCTGGGGTTTGTCCCTGACTACTTGGAGTGTCTGCCCCCTCCGTGTTACTGGTAGGCCTAACCCTGACAGGTATGCGTGATGGTTGCCTACGGGGTCTCAGATTCGCCAAGGGTACGACAGGTTCACCACTGGCAGGGGGTTGATTCTCCTGTTCTACTGCTGGCGTGTCATCTGGTGTTGGGACGGACAGTTCCTTAGGCGGATCTGGAACCTCTTCTGTCTCCGGCTCGACCAACTGCGGGAACGTCAAGACTGGTACCACTATGGCATTGTTTATTCGGGTCCAAGTTTTGGGGAATTTTCCGAGGATTGTTTGGATCATCTCTTCCTCCTTTTCTTGAATTTGAGGACTTGTACTTCTTCTACTTCTTTTTGGATTTTGCACCGCTCAGGGCACGCTTTCAGGCGGTCTCTAGAAACTGTTTGATAAGTCTTGCCTTCATCCTTGCTTATGAGGCATACTGTCACGCTCCCGGTGTTCCAGCAGCGCTCCTTACCTACTGAGCCGGTCTCACCATCCAGGCACCGCTCCGTAACTACTGAGCCAGTCACACCTGCGTCACGCCACCGCTCTGTACCCACTGATCCAGCCTCGCCAGCGTACCACCGCTCCTTCCTCACTGGTCCAGTCCATACGTCCACCGGTCACGCCTGCCATTCCCGCTCATGCTCCCCTGAGTCCTGTTCCTGGTCTCAGGAGTCTGATTCTGACTAATGTTCTGTATAGGCCCGGGCCGCGCCCACTCTCCTGGACTTATAGCCCCAGCACTGCTACAGCAGGAAATGACCTGAGGCTGTGCTGGGTATATAGGACTGGCCTCTCCATGTGGGCGGGGCCTGATCATCGCTTGTGTTTCTATGCCTTGTCTTGTGAGCTAGGTGCTCAGGTCTTTGTTCCTGTTTCCTATTATTGCCTTAAAGTACACTGTGACCTTAGTGACCTGGTCCTGTCTTTGTTTCCTGATACCTGCACCCGTTCCTGCCACGTTAGTGCTCCAGTTACCGTGTACCTTGCCCTCCAGGTGGGGTGCTCGGTCCAGTGGATCCAGCTCCTGGGCCTACCAGTCCTCCTTGGCCCTCACACATACCTTACTATTGTCAAAGTTGGAGGGAATAATGGTGTAGGGTTCATTCTCCCACTGATCATCTAATTTATGCGCCCTCCGCTTTTTCTTGAGGACCTGCTCTCCAGGTGCTAAGAGAGTTGCTGGGGCCGTTTGATTGTAGTTCTGCTCTTTTCTTGTTCTTGCTTGGGACAGGCTCTTTTCTACGCATTCCTGGACCTTGCGGTACCGCTGCTGCCGCTCTGTATCCCAATCTTCTATCTCTTGAACCGCTTCAGGGGACACAGTTCCCATCTCCAAGTCTACAGGTAACTTGCCAGGTCTTGCTCGCATCAGGTAAGCAGGGCTGCAGTTGGTCGAATTTACCGGGATATGGTTATACAGGTCTACCAGATCTGGTAACTTCTCTGGCCATTGGTTTCTTTCTTCCAGAGGGAGAGTCTTGAGCATATCAATAACCACATGGTTCATCTTCTCGCACAATCCATTGGTTTGGGGGTGGTACGGTTTGTTCTGATTTTCTTACAACCGTACATGTTACAGAACTCTTGGAACACTTCTGCCTCGAATGCAGGACCCTGATCAGTCAGTACCCTCTCAGGGTAACCGTGAGGTCGACAAAAGTATGCCTGAAATGCTCTAGCTGCTGTTCTGGCTGTCTGGTCCTTCACAGGCACTACTACCAGGAAACGAGAGTAATGGTCCACAATGGTGAGGGCGTTAACATAGCCTGACCGGCTCAGTGTTAACTTCACGTGGTCCAGGGCCACCAACTCTAGGGGCTGCTTCGTGACAATTGGCTGTAGGGGAGACCTCTGGCTGGCACCATCTTTCCGCCTCAGGTTACACGGACCACAGTCTCGGCACCACTTCTCGACTATCTTTCTCATGTGCACCCAGTAGAACCGATCACGGAGTAGGGTCTCCAACTTCTTCCACCCGAAGTGTCCTGCTTTATCACGGTAAGCTGCTAGGACCATTGGAGCATCCCTCTGTGGGACCACTATCTGCCAGACGAGTTCATTCGTTCGCCAGTTGACATATCTCTTGCATAGCTTGCCTTGGTAGGTGAACAGTCGTCCCCTCTCCTTCCACAGCTGCTGGGCTTCTTCTGGAGCATCTGGGCCAAGATGGGTCTCAGCTTGTGCTAGCTTTTCTTTGACCAATCGCACGGCCGGGTCACCGTTCTGTGTCTCTTCCCAATTATGGTGGAGTAATGGGTTGACCGAGACCTCGTGCTGGCTCGAGCTCTTCACTCCTACAGCATGCTCACACTGGGAAACACCTTGGTGATGGAAAGCCGGTAACTCTATCTCTTCGAGTTCATCCAGGTCTTCTCCAGACTCGGGTAAGTGAGGCATTCTGGACAGCGCATCAGCATTGTTATTCTTCTTGCCAGCCCGGTACTTGATGGTAAAGTCAAAGTTAGACAGCCGGGCCATCCATCGCTGCTCCAATGCACCTAGCTTGGCTATTGCCAGATGTGTCAACGGATTGTTGTCCGTGAAGATGGTGAACTTGGCCGACGCCAGATAGTGCTTGAAGCGTTCAGTCACTGCCCAAACAATAGCGAGGAACTCCAGCTTGAAGGAACTGTAGTTTTCTGGATTCCTTTCTGTGGGACGAAGCTTCCTGCTGGCGTAAGCTATCACCTTCTCTCTGCCTCCCTGCACCTGGGACAGAACTGCTCCCAGGCCCACGTTGCTGGCGTCTGTGTACAGTACAAACGGCTGGCTGTAGTCAGGGTAGGCCAGAATCTCTTCTCCCGTGAGAGCCCCTTTCAGCCGGACAAAAGACGTTTCTATTTGGCTGTTCCATTCAAATGGAGGGCTTTGCTTCTTAGCCTTCTTTGGCTGGCCCACCAGGAGATCTTGGAGAGGCGCTGCTATCTTTGTGAAACCATCAATGAACCTTCGGTAGTAGCCCACCAGCCCAAGGAACTGCCGCACCTCCTTTACCGTGGTGGGTCTTGGCCAGTCCTTGATTACGGTGACTTTCTCCGGATCAGGTGCCACACCTTCTGCGCTGACCACATGACCCAAGTACTGTACCTTTGGCTTCAAGAGGTGACATTTGGACGGCTTTATCTTCAGGCCATATTTCGACAAGGACTCAAACACTTCTGCTAAGTGCCTCAGGTGGTCTTCATAAGTCTTGGAGTAGACTATGACGTCATCCAGGTACAACAGCACGGTTTCAAAGTTGTGGTGGCCCAAGCAGCACTCCATCAACCTTTGGAATGTCCCTGGGGCGTTGCAGAGCCCGAATGGCATACAGTTGAACTCACAGAGGCCCATTGGTGTCGTGAATGCAGTCTTCTCCTTGTCCGCCTCTGCCACGGGAACCTGCCAATACCCACTGGTGAGATCCAAGGTGGAGAAATAGTTAGCTGACTTTAAGGCTGTTAGTGACTCCTCTATTCTGGGTAGTGGATAAGCATCTTTATGTGTAATGCGGTTAATTTGCCTGTAATCTATGCACATTCTCATTGTACCATCTTTTTTCTTTACGAGTACTAGTGGAGCTGCCCAGGGGCTACAACTATCTCTGATAACCCCAGCCTCCTTCATTTCCCGTAACATTTCTTTGGCACGCTGATACTGTGCGGGGGGTACAGGGCGGTATCTCTCTTTAATGGGATGATGATCGCCCGTGGGGATTTGATGTTTAACCCCTTTTACCTGCCCAAAATCTAGGGGGTGTTTGCTGAAGACCCGCTCGTACTCCTGTACCACCCGGTAAACCCCATGCTTTTGGTGTGAGGGGGTGGAGTCGGTGCCCACATGTAATTTTTGGCACCAGTCTTCCAGCTGTCCCTTGGAGCCATTGTCTTCCGCCTGGTCGGACGGGATCAAGGGTTCCACTGCTTTGATGGTATTGTTGCTGACAGTGTACAGTTTTGATACCGTGGCGTACCGGGGCAATTTGGCTTCCTCCTCCCCACAATTCAGGACGCGGACGGGCACTCTCCCCTTGCGGACGTCTGCTACCCCTCTGGCTATCAGGACTCCAGGCCTACTGTCCGAATACACCGGTTCTACCAAGGCCTGGTAATCCTGACCCTTGAGGCCTATTGCTGCCCAACACCATATCAACATTTCACTTCTTGGGGGTATTGCAATGGGGAGGGGGTCACTTACCCTCACACTGCCAATTTCTCCTCCGACCAGCTCTACCTGCTGCCTCCTCATCAGGGCTCTGATCTCCCTCTGTAGGACACGCTGCTGCCCGGAGCTGGCAGTTTCAGACGCCTGCTGCAACAAAACTATCACTTCGGCAATACAATTTTCTATCACATTTGTACCAATGGTTAGCAGTGGGTCAGATTCTTTGCGATCAATATCTACAATTATCATCCCCTGACATGGCAATTCTACCCGCCCCACTTTAATGGTTACTTCTTTGTACCCAATTTGGGGTAAGGGCTGACCATTACTGGCCACAATTGTTACATCATCATCTGGGCCATGGTCAATGTCTGAATCAGCCCAATATCTTTTGTACAGTTTATAAGGGATGGTTGTTACCTGGGACCCCGTATCCAGGAGGGCATTCAAAGGATTCCATCCAGCACAATGGGAAGGACCGGTCGTCCTCCCACATACTTGCTGCGGCTGGGGTTTGAGCCGGGCTTCCTTACACCTGGGGGTCGGCTCCTGGCCCCAGGCTCGGCCCATTTAAAGACAGCGTCGTGCAATGTGGCCCGCCTGGCTGCAGCGGCGGCAGATCGGTTGTCCCGCTGAATCATACCGGTCTGTGTCTTTTCCTCGGGTCGGCGGAATCCTCCTCTGTCGCATCCATGGGACGTCCTCTGGGCTGGAGGCCAACTCGATTCTTGCAGGCGATGGGGTCACTTGTAGAGACTGCACGGTCTTGGCAAGGGCAGCTACAGTCTTGGTCAGCTCCTGGACCTGCTGTCTGAGCTCTGCAGTGGGATCCTTATCCAGGGACTGCGCCTCAGCCCCTGCAGTGGCTCGTGTTGCAGGCACCACCCCTGGGTACGTGATAGCAAGAGGCCGGAGGGGTACTTGGTCATTCGGTGTAGATTCTCTCAGTACCCGGATGGCCTGGTCCTTAAACTTTGCAAAGTCCAGAGCAGGGTTCTGCAGGACCATGATACGCAGCTGGGTCCTGTGGGCATCTGACAGGAGCCCCTCTATGAACTGCTCAGTTAGGAGTTTGTGTTCTTCACGTACACTCTCTGGGTCCACCTGTTTAACTGCTTTCAGGGCCTCCTGCAAGTTTAAGGCATAGTCCCTTATGCTGCCCGTGGCCCGTTGTTTGCACCCAAAGAATCTCATCTTTATCTCTGCTGCGGTGCGGGTGTCGAAAGTACTCTTTAGCTTGGCCAATATCTGGGTTACTGTCCCTTTATCTGTATCAGGCCAGGACTTCACTTCACGCTGTGCTGCGCCGGCTAGCTGCCCCATTAATATGCCCACCTTCTGGCTCTCGGTCAGCGGATACACCCGGAATAAGCTGTGCAGACTTTCTCTGAAGTCGCTCAGGGTACGGGACTCCCCGGAGTACTGCGGTAGCCATTCTGCTCCCGGGATGTACAGCATAGTGATCGGCATTACCGGCGCTGCAGCGGGGGCTGGGGCGACGGCGACTGGGATTGCTTCGGCTGGTGCTGTGGCGTCTCGGGCTATGGCAGCCACCTGCTCTCCCTCTGTGTCAGACATCTTCCTCCCCCTTAGTGAACCTTACCAGGCTCCGCTTTCTTTTTACAATCTCTTCCGGGTAGCGCGGGGTTAACGGCGCTCTGCTCTGATGGCGCGCTCCCTTCGCGCTCTTTTTCGGGCACGCCCCCCTTCTTCCTGCGCTCAGCGAGGCTAATGGCGGCGGCAGTTTTCAAACAGTAACACAGTCTTTTAAGCACAGTTTCTGCAGGTGCACAGTACCCGGTGTGACCGGGCACGAAATCCTGTTTGTGACGCCAAAAGTTGACTCGCCCACCCCAGGGCTATGGGACACCCGGTGCCGGGCCGGACTAGTCCGGGGGTCGTCAGTGGTGGCTGGGCCCGGCTCCGTGGCCCTGGTGGGGTCAATTAATATGGCTGGTGACTTGGGAGTAATTAAAGTTTTTATTTCGTGACGTCACCTGTGGTTTGCGGTTATTAAGCCGCCGCTGCTGTGTGAGGCCTCCGGGGTGATGTTATGGCAGCAATGGTGGTACTGCTCCCCACAGGTGGAGCGGAGCCCCGGGGACACTGTTGGTGCTCGTGAGAGTCTATGGTGTGGTGTGGATAACACGGTGCAGGGCTGACAGGCAATGAAAGAAACAGGCACAAACAACAGTCTCTTTACCTTCTCCTCTTTTACTCCACAAACGGTTAGTCCTGGGAGACCGTTACAGGTGATCGAGGGCTCCGGCCGGCCTGGAAGTAACTGAGATGTCGTTTTGGCCAGATGAGTATGAGGCCTACTCCTCTTCTTTCCTTACTGTGATAGGACCCTGCTCTCTCAATCCAGCAATGGCCCTCTTTGCTGCTGGGACTGATGGTACGTCCCTTTCCCTCTGTGGTAGGCTGTGCAGGCCCTCTCTCTGGTGCTTCTCTGCTGGAGTCCACACCGGGCCCTGATGATGCAGCTGTACCTTCGGGCTGTTATGGGCCAGGTGCTTGCAGCTCTCCTGCCCTTCGGATTTGGCTACCAGGGAGTATTTTAGGCCCTAGTGGCCACAGACTCCGATGTCCGAGTCTCTTCTGTGCCTCTCTGCTCCTCCTGCTTCACTGGGCCAAGCTGCTCCAGCTCTAGGCCCCAGATCCACAGGACAGCACTACTCTGCGTCTGCACTTTCTGCTTTCTCTCTACAGACTGAAGACTAACTCCTCCCTCAGGTCAGACTTAAGGAATGCTCCCTGGAACTCCAGGTTCAGAGCTCCCCCTGCTGGCCTGAGGGAGAACTGCGTTGGATGTTAAACTTACTGGCCAATAGACCTCCCAATTACCTCCAGGCTCAGCATCAACCCTTTGGAGGGGCAATGCTGTTGTGGCGACCAGGTCCTGGGGCGCCACACCACCGCGCAGGGTACAGGGTGAATCACCGCGCAGGATACGGGGCGAGTCACCGCGCAGGATACGGGGCGAGTCACCGCGCAGGATACGGGGCGAGTCACCGCGCAGGGTACAGGGCGAGCCACCGCGCAGGGTACGGGGCGAGCCACTGCCACCACACAGGGTACGGGGCGAGTCACCGCGCAGGATACGGGGCGAGTCACCGCGCAGGGTACGGGGCGAGTCACCGCGCAGGGTACGGGGCGAGTCACCGCGCAGGGTACGGGGCGAGTCACCGCGCAGGATACGGGGAGAGTCACCGCGCAGGGTACGGGGCGAGTCACCGCGCAGGGTACGGGGCGAGTCACCGCGCAGGGTATGGGGCGAGTCACCGCGCAGGGTACGGGGCGAGTCACCGCGCAGGGTACGGGGCGAGTCACCGCGCAGGGTACAGGGCGAGTCACCGCGCAGGGTACGGGGCGAGTCACCGCGCAGGATACGGGGCGAGTCACCGCGCAGGGTACGGGGCGAGCCACCACGCAGGGTACGTATTCTCATCAGATCCACAAGACAAGAAAATGAAATGAGATGTGACCGATCAGGACATTATATAATATCAGCACAGAACACGCAGAACACACGGCCATTTATTACATTATACAATGTATCCAGCGCACACAATCCTCTGACACATTGTAACAAACCACCAGAGAGCTCTGCAGCCATCGTCCACATGTGGAGCCGGACGCGGAGGTCTCCACCTCACTATAACAGCAAACATCAGAACAGATGGAGGTGAGCGGCAGGAAACGCCCCGGCCTCCAGGGGGCAGCACCTGTCCGCGGACCCCTGCGTGGCACGTCCGGCGCGGGGGAGTCTGATTGAATAACACTGAATCTTTTACTTCTTTAATAGAAAGACGCGATTGTCCCATTAACACATTCCTGTAAATATCTGCAGATAATAATGGAAATTCTCTTTCCAGAATTTTCACCTTTCAGATTTTCTTCCCAGAAAGCGTCTCCAGAAACATGAGCCGTCGCCGTTCTGTGCTGACCCGGTAACGGGAAGCCTGCGCCCGAGCATTACGCTTTACCATACACAGATCGTCAGTGGCCGCGGTGCCCTGCATTACGCTTTACCATACACAGATCGGCAGTGGCCGCGGTGCCCTGCATTACGCTTTACCACACACAGATCGGCAGTGGCCGCGGTGCCCTGCATTACGCTTTACCATACACAGATCGGCAGTGGCCGCGGTGCCCTGCATTACGCTTTACCATACACAGATCGGCAGTGGCGGCGGTGCCCTGCATTACGCTTTACCATACACAGATCGGCAGTGGCCGCGGTGCCCTGCATTACGCTTTACCATACACAGATCGGCAGTGGCCGCGGTGCCCTGCATTACGCTTTACCATACACAGATCGGCAGTGACAGCGGTGCCCTGCATTACGCTTTACCATACACAGATCGGCAGTGGCGGCGGTGCCCTGCATTACGCTTTACCATACACAGATCGGCAGTGGCCGCGGTGCCCTGCATTACGCTTTACCATACACAGATCGGCAGTGGCCGCGGTGCCCTGCATTACGCTTTACCATACACAGATCGGCAGTGGCCGCGGTGCCCTGCATTACGCTTTACCACACACAGATCGGCAGTGGCCGCGGTGCCCTGCATTACGCTTTACCATACACAGATCGGCAGTGGCGGCGGTGCCCTGCATTACGCTTTACCATACACAGATCGGCAGTGGCCGCGGTGCCCTGCATTACGCTTTACCACACACAGATCGGCAGTGACAGCGGTGCCCTGCATTACGCTTTACCATACACAGATCGGCAGTGACAGCGGTGCCCTGCATTACGCTTTACCATACACAGATCGGCAGTGGCCGCGGTGCCCTGCATTACGCTTTACCACACACAGATCGGCAGTGGCGGCGGTGCCCTGCATTACGCTTTACCACACACAGATCGGCAGTGACAGCGGTGCCCTGCATTACGCTTTACCACACACAGATCGGCAGTGACAGCGGTGCCCTGCATTACGCTTTACCATACACAGATCGGCAGTGGCCGCGGTGCCCTGCATTACGCTTTACCATACACAGATCGGCAGTGGCCGCGGTGCCCTGCATTACGCTTTACCATACACAGATCGGCAGTGGCCGCGGTGCCCTGCATTACGCTTTACCATACACAGATCGGCAGTGGCCGCGGTGCCCTGCATTACGCTTTACCATACACAGATCGGCAGTGGCCGCGGTGCCCTGCATTACGCTTTACCATACACAGATCGGCAGTGACAGCGGTGCCCTGCATTACGCTTTACCATACACAGATCGGCAGTGGCCGCGGTGCCCTGCATTACGCTTTACCACACACAGATCGGCAGTGGCCGCGGTGCCCTGCATTACGCTTTACCATACACAGATCGGCAGTGGCCGCGGTGCCCTGCATTACGCTTTACCATACACAGATCGCCAGTGGCCGCGGTGCCCTGCATTACGCTTTACCATACACAGATCGGCAGTGGCCGCGGTGCCCTGCATTACGCTTTACCATACACAGATCGGCAGTGGCCGCGGTGCCCTGCATTACGCTTTACCATACACAGATCGGCAGTGGCCGCGGTGCCCTGCATTACGCTTTACCATACACAGATCGGCAGTGGCGGCGGTGCCCTGCATTACGCTTTACCATACACAGATCGGCAGTGGCCGCGGTGCCCTGCATTACGCTTTACCACACACAGATCGGCAGTGGCCGCGGTGCCCTGCATTACGCTTTACCATACACAGATCGGCAGTGGCCGCGGTGCCCTGCATTACGCTTTACCATACACAGATCGGCAGTGGCCGCGGTGCCCTGCATTACGCTTTACCATACACAGATCGGCAGTGGCCGCGGTGCCCTGCATTACGCTTTACCATACACAGATCGGCAGTGACAGCGGTGCCCTGCATTACGCTTTACCATACACAGATCGGCAGTGGCCGCGGTGCCCTGCATTACGCTTTACCATACACAGATCGGCAGTGGCCGCGGTGCCCTGCATTACGCTTTACCATACACAGATCGGCAGTGGCCGCGGTGCCCTGCATTACGCTTTACCACACACAGATCGGCAGTGGCCGCGGTGCCCTGCATTACGCTTTACCACACACAGATCGGCAGTGGCCGCGGTGCCCTGCATTACGCTTTACCACACACAGATCGGCAGTGGCCGCGGTGCCCTGCATTACGCTTTACCATACACAGATCGGCAGTGGCCGCGGTGCCCTGCATTACGCTTTACCATACACAGATCGGCAGTGGCGGCGGTGCCCTGCATTACGCTTTACCATACACAGATCGGCAGTGGCGGCGGTGCCCTGCATTACGCTTTACCATACACAGATCGGCAGTGGCGGCGGTGCCCTGCATTACGCTTTACCATACACAGATCGGCAGTGGCGGCGGTGCCCTGTATTACGCTTTACCATACACAGATCGGCAGTGGCGGCGGTGCCCTGCATTACGCTTTACCATACACAGATCGGCAGTGGCGGCGGTGCCCTGCATTACGCTTTACCATACACAGATCGGCAGTGGCGGCGGTGCCCTGCATTACGCTTTACCATACACAGATCGGCAGTGGCGGCGGTGCCCTGCATTACGCTTTACCATACACAGATCGGCAGTGGCCGCGGTGCCCTGCATTACGCTTTACCATACACAGATCGGCAGTGGCCGTGGTGCCCTGCATTACGCTTTAGCATACACAGATCGGCAGTGGCCGCGGTGCCCTGCATTACGCTTTACCATACACAGATCGGCAGTGGCCGCGGTGCCCTGCATTACGCTTTACCATACACAGATCGGCAGTGGCCGCGGTGCCCTGCATTACGCTTTACCATACACAGATCGGCAGTGGCGGCGGTGCCCTGCATTACGCTTTACCATACACAGATCGGCAGTGGCCGCGGTGCCCTGCATTACGCTTTAGCATACACAGATCGGCAGTGGCCGCGGTGCCCTGCATTACGCTTTACCATACACAGATCGGCAGTGGCCGCGGTGCCCTGCATTACGCTTTACCATACACAGATCGGCAGTGGCCGCGGTGCCCTGCATTACGCTTTACCATACACAGATCGGCAGTGGCCGCGGTGCCCTGCATTACGCTTTACCATACACAGATCGGCAGTGGCCGCGGTGCCCTGCATTACGCTTTACCATACACAGATCGGCAGTGGCCGCGGTGCCCTGCATTACGCTTTACCATACACAGATCGGCAGTGGCGGCGGTGCCCTGCATTACGCTTTACCATACACAGATCGGCAGTGGCGGCGGTGCCCTGCATTACGCTTTACCATACACAGATCGGCAGTGGCCGCGGTGCCCTGCATTACGCTTTAGCATACACAGATCGGCAGTGGCCGCGGTGCCCTGCATTACGCTTTACCATACACAGATCGGCAGTGGCCGCGGTGCCCTGCATTACGCTTTACCATACACAGATCGGCAGTGGCCGCGGTGCCCTGCATTACGCTTTACCATACACAGATCGGCAGTGGCCGCGGTGCCCTGCATTACGCTTTACCATACACAGATCGGCAGTGGCCGCGGTGCCCTGCATTACGCTTTACCATACACAGATCGGCAGTGGCCGCGGTGCTCGTGGTCCCCGGGAAGTGCCCACTCCTGATGTGCATACCAGGATGCGCCTTTGGAATATGTCATTGAAACAAATTATACTAGGCTGAACAATGCAATTATTCACAATATACTGAGAGAATTTATAATCTGTTGGTTCACACCATGTGGAATATTATGGGATGTAGGATGTGGGACGTTGACTCCTTGTTCATGCTCAGCAAGGTGTTAACAAAGATAATGAAGCCAAAATGTACAATGAACAAAGAAGTATCCAGTAGCTGGTTCAAACTGGTATTAGGAAGCCAGTAGCAGGCAAATGACGCACTATATAGACTTTGTCCCTGATTGGTCAGAGATAAACAGCAATGTTGAACTGAATAACTGTGTGTATTTTATAATACACAGATTAGAGGAGCATTGAGCTTTTCCCGGATAGAGACACGTCTCTGTGTGGTCATTTTTCCTCATACGTACATCTGCACAGATTTGATTTGGACTCCGACTCTGTGACCCTGAAGACCCCTTAGTGGTCTCCCCCGACACTGTCACTCGGATTCTGGATTTTTTTGTCTCTCTCTTGGATCAGTTTTTCCATCATTAATCTATAGGACAGCATCGCAATTCAGCCCCACTATATACAGATGTGACCCCACCACCCACCCACTGTATCCAGATGTGACCCCGCCACACATCCACGAGCCCAATGTATCCAGATGTGACCCCGCCATACACCACTGTATCCGGATGTGACCCCGCCACACATCCACGAGCCCAATGTATCTAGATGTGACCCCGTCACACACCACTGTATCCGGATGTGACCCCGCCACACATCCATGAGCCCACTGTATCCAGATGTGACCCCGCCACACACCCACTGTATCTGGATGTGACCCCACCACACAGCCACACACCCACTGTATCCGGATGTGACCCCACCACACACTCACTGTATCTGGATGTGACTCCACCACACAGCCACGCACCCACTGTATCCGGATGTGGCCCCACCACACAGTCACGTGTCCACTGTATCCGGATGTCACCCTGCCACACAGCCACGTGCCCACTGTATCCGGATGTCACCCTGCCACACAGCCACGTGCCCACTGTATCCGGGTGTGTCCCCGCCACACAGCCACGTGCCTATTGTCCTATGTGTGCACTGTGGCTGCCAGTGCGACGCTGTGGTGGAACATAGGGCAGAACCTTGACAGCAACCACATATTGTATGTAATGCAGGGGCACACATAGCAATACTGGGGTGGTCAAACCATTGGTGCAGCCACAAAGGGGCCACTTCCAATGCAGCGAGCAGCTTCTGTCAGACTCATTATTGGGCTGCTCCTCTTCTGTGCGGATCTGCCGCCATCACTGCCGCTGTAACAATGCAATGATCAGTACAGCGTGGAATGAGAGTGTCGTCGTTCCCCATGAAGCGCACAGCGGGGGCAGGGGGCGACCAGCCACGCAGACGGTGAATTATTAACTGGCTTCCCGCGACCTCAGGAGACGCATGATAGGGTCCAGGAATTAGGACAGAATCTCCCCAGAAACGTGGCCTCTGTCTTCTCTCAGAACAGAGCCTGAGTCATGGCCACCAGACGGGTGAAGAAGCTGTCCACTAAGAAGGTGGAGGACACGGCCGCTCTCAGGTGGGCGCAAGTCGTGAACCGTGGCGCGGAGTCCAGAAACGCCCACGTCATCCAAGTTCTGCAGAAAACCGTCGCCATTCACCAGTGCGACCTGCGAAGAGAAGCGGCCTCCCTGCAGAGATTCCTGGTGACGGTGAAGCGATCCAGCGGGCACTTACCGGAGAAACCATCGGGTCAATGACGGGACGGCCACAAAAACTGGAGATACGTGGACCAGACCCGGAATATTCCTGTCCTCAACAGACGCCGCGAAAATCAAGGCCCTAATGTGGAGGTCACGGTGCAGCCGCTGCCATGAGATCGCAGGCGCCTGGGACGGGCCGCTGTTACATTGTTACATTGTATGGATTTGTACTGTATAGCGTTCTGTTCCCGTTATACGTTCAGAGCGGCGCAGTTCTTCACACCTGGCGGTTTTCCTTTATAGTCGCCATCACTGACCAGGAGCAGCGCCAGTGAGGAGCGCACACAAGCTCCGGGCATCCTGGGGCCGCAGCAGCGTTTATTGCGATTGCTGCCTTCTGAAAAGAAATAAACGCTTGTTTCATCTAAAGTTTCAATTCCTGACAATTCTCAAGGTCTCTGCTGTCATCTTGTATCCTGCGCGCCGAGCGTCCCCCCCTGCGACAGAGCTGAGGGGTCGTTACAATGTGTGCTCACTCATCTCACTCCTGCGCTAATCCAGTTCATTGGTGAGAATGTGTCTGCAGCCCTGATCGTTACAATGTATCAGAGGAGTAACAGAAGAATGCTGCAGTTCCAGTATATCACAGAAGTGAGTACACCCTTCACATTTCTGAAACTATTCTCTTATATCTTCTCCTGGGCCAGCGCTGCAGATAGGACCCTGTATACAATGTGCAGTGTCAGTGCGCAGCTCGTCTACAATGTGCAGTGTCAGTGCGCAGCTCATATACAATGTGCAGTGTCAGTGCGCAGCTCATATACAATGTACAGTGTCAGTCTGCAGCTCATATATAATGTGCAGGGTCAGTGCGCAGCTCGTCTACAATGTGCAGTGTCAGTGCGCAGCTTGTATACAATGTGCAGTGTCAGTGCGCAGCTCATAAACAATGTGCAGTGTCAGTGCGCAGCTCATATACAATGTGCAGTGTCAGTGCGCAGCTTGTATACAATGTGCAGTGTCAGTGCGCAGCTTGTATACAATGTGCAGTGTCAGTGCGCAGCTTGTATACAATGTGCAGTGTCAGTGCGCAGCTCGTCTACAATGTGCAGTGTCAGTGCGCAGCTCATATACAATGTGTAGTGTCAGTGCGCAGCTCATATACAATGTACAGTGTCAGTGCGCAGCTCGTATAACAGTGTAAATAACTGATCACAGCCATTAATGTTAGAGATGAGCGCAGACCTGATCAGTTCACGGCTCATACCGAACACAAACAAAACCCATCAGTGTCTGAGTTCGGTGTTTACATACTCTGACCACTGGAGCGAGCATCACTGTGGTCGGCGATTGGCCCAGTTTTCAGTGTTTGATCATCTCACACAATGTCATCAGATGCAGTGTGCACCAAACCAAAAAACAATCCCGTCCTCTCTCCCCTGGAAGTGCTCTGTTTATGGCTGCATGCGGGCGGAGAACACGGTGGCCAAGACCATACAGCGGTATAACCAGAAGAGATCCCCTCAAAATAGGCCTCACCATGGCCGACCATACACCGCACACTGCAAAGGTTACAGGGGTGGGGAATCCGCCTGTCAGTGCTCAGACCATACACCGCACACTGCAGAGGTTACAGGGGTGGGGGGTCTACGCCTGTCAGTGCTCAGACCATACACCGCACACTACAGAGGTTACAGGGGTGGGGGGTCCGTCTGTCAGTGCTCAGACCATACACCGCACACTGCAGAGGTTACAGAGGTGGGGGGTCCACCTGTCAGTGCTCAGACTATACACCACACACTGCAGAGGTTACAGGGGTGGGGGGTCCGCCTGTCAGTGCTCAGACCATACACCACACACTGCAGAGGTTACAGGGGTGGGGGGTCCGCCTGTCAGTGCTCAGACCATACACCACACACTGCAGAGGTTACAGGGGTGGGGGGTCCGCCTGTCAGTGCTCAGACCATACACCGCACACTGCAGAGGTTACAGGGGTGGGGGGTCCTCCTGTCAGTGCTCAGACCATACACCGCACACTGTAGAGGTTACAGGGGTGGGGGGTCTGCCTGTCAGTGCTCAGACCATACACCACACACTGCAGAGGTTACAGGGGTGGGGGATCTGCCTGTCAGTGCTCAGACCATACGCCGCACACTGCAGAGGTTACAGGAGTGGGGGGTCCACCTGTCAGTGCTCAGACCATACACCGCACACTGTAGAGGTTACAGGGGTGGGGGGTCTGCCTGTCAGTGCTCAGACCATACGCCGCACACTGCAGAGGTTACAGGAGTGGGGGGTCCGCCTGTCAGTGCTCAGACCATACGCCGCACACTGCAGAGGTTACAGGAGTGGGGGGTCCACCTGTCAGTGCTCAGACCATACACCGCACACTGCAGAGGTTACAGGGGTGGGGGTCTGCCTGTCAGTGCTCAGACCATACACCGCACACTGCAGAGGTTACAGGGGTGGGGGGGTCCGCCTGTCAGTGCTCAGACCAAACACTGCACACTGCAGAGGTTACAGGGGTGGGGGGTCCGGGGTCCGCCTGTCAGTGCTCAGACCATACACTGCACACTGCAGAGGCTACAGGGGTGGGGGTCCGGGGTCCGCCTGTCAGTGCTCAGACCATCTGTTGCCCGTCTCTGTATATAATGGATTGATATTAGTGCAGTCCAATGCTTCACATGCTCCATAGACTTGTATGGGAGCGCCGCCCGATGCTTCACATGCTCCATAGACTTGTATGGGAGCGCCGTCCGATGCTTCACATGCTCTATAGACTTGTATGGGAGCGCCGTCCGATGCTTCACATGCTCCATAGACCTGTATGGGAGCGCCGTCCGATGCTTCACATGCTCCATAGACCTGTATGGGAGCGCCGTCCGATGCTTCACATGCTCCATAGACCTGTATGGGAGCGCCGTCCGATGCTTCACATGCTCCATAGACTTGTATGGGAGCGCCGCCCGATGCTTCACATGCTCCATAGACTTGTATGGGAGCGCCGTCCAATGCTTCACATGCTCCATAGACTTGTATGGGAGCGCCGTCCGATGCTTCACATGCTCCATAGACTTGTATGGGAGCGCCGCCCGATGCTTCACATGCTCCATAGACTTGTATGGGAGCGCCGTCCAATGCTTCACATGCTCCATAGACTTGTATGGGAGCGCCGTGCGATGCTTCACATGCTCCATAGACTTGTATGGCAGCGCCGTCCAATGCTTCACATGCTCCATATACTTGTATGGGAGCGCCGTCCGATGCTTCACATGCTCCATAGACTTGTATGGGAGCGCCGCCCGATGCTTCACATGCTCCATAGACTTGTATGGGAGCGCCGTCCGATGCTTCACATGCTCCAAATACCTGTATGGGAGCGCCGTCCAATGCTTCACATGCTCCATAGACTTGTATGGGAGCGCCGTCCAATGCTTCACATGCTCCATAGACTTGTATGGGAGCGCCGCCCGATGCTTCACATGCTCCATAGACCTGTATGGGAGCGCCGTCCGATGCTTCACATGCTCCATAGACTTGTATGGGAGCGCCGTCCGATGCTTCACATGCTCCATAGACTTGTATGGGAGCGCCGTCCAATGCGTCACATGCTCCATAAACTTGTATGGGAGCGCCGTCCAATGCTTCACATGCTCCATAGATCTGTATGGGAGCGCCGTCCAATGCTTCACATGCTCCATAGACTTGTATGGGAGCGCCGTCCGATGCTTCACATGCTCCATAGACTTGTATGGGAGCGCTGTCCGATGCTTCACATGCTCCATAGACCTGTATGGGAGCGCCGTCCAATGCTTCACATGCTCCATAGACCTGTATGGGAGCGCCGTCCAATGCTTCACATGCTCCATAGACCTGTATGGGAGCACGTGATCTGAGACTCGCTGACAATCGCTGCATGACGTGATTTTTTTCCCTCAGTCCGATTCGGCCTGGAAGAAAAATGACAGAGAGAATAAGGCTGGTTTCAGACGTCCGTGCTTCAGGTGCGTGTGACATCCGTTTTTATCATGGAGGCCACATGTACCCATGTCAGACTATGGTATTCTTCACATGGACCATGTTGCCCCGCGTTTCCCCACGCACACACGCAGACATGTGTCACACGGCCCGCACACTGATGTGATCCGTGTGACATGTACCGGAGAAAACACCGGTCTGTGAGATAAAAAGATTTTCTATACTCACCTGTCTCCAGCACTGCTGTCTGTGGCGCTGCTGTCACTTGCTTCCGGGTCCGCTCATTAGACTTATTGTATATGCACTGCACTGAGGAGCTGGAAGCAGCAGCAGCGCCGCAGACATCAGCGCCGGAGACATCAGTGTCGGGGACATCAGCGCCGGGGACATCAGCGTCGGGGACATCAGCGTCGGAGACATCAGCGCCGGGGACATCAGCGTTGGGGACATCAGCGCCGGGGACATCAGCGTTGGGGACATCAGCGCCGGAGACATCAGCGCCGGAGACATCAGCGCCGGAGACATCAGCGCCGGAGACATCAGCGCCGGGGACATCAGCGCCGCAGACATCAGCGCCGCAGACATCAGCGCCGCAGACATCAGCGCCGCAGACATCAGCGCCGGGGACATCAGCGCCGGGGACATCAGCGCCGGAGACATCAGCGCCGCAGACATCAGCGCCGCAGACATCAGCGCCGCAGACATCAGCGCCGGGGACATCAGCGCCGGAGACATCAGCGCCGGAGACATCAGCGCCGGAGACATCAGCGCCGCAGACATCAGCGCCGGAGACATCAGCGCCGGAGACATCAGCGCCGGAGACATCAGCGCCGGAGACATCAGCGCCGGGGACATCAGCGCCGGAGACATCAGCGCCGCAGACATCAGCGCCGGAGACATCAGCGCCGGAGACATCAGCGCCGGGGACATCAGCGCCGCAGACATCAGCGCCGGAGACATCAGCGCCGCAGACATCAGCGCCGGAGACATCAGCGCCGGAGACATCAGCGCCGCGGACATCAGCGCCGGGGACATCAGCGCCGCAGACATCAGCGCCGGAGACATCAGCGCCGGAGACATCAGCGCCGCAGACATCAGCGCCGCAGACATCAGCGCCGCAGACATCAGCGCCGGAGACATCAGCGCCGCAGACATCAGCGCCGGAGACATCAGCGCCGCAGACATCAGCGCCGCAGACATCAGCGCCGGGGACATCAGCGCCGGAGACATCAGCGCCGCAGACATCAGCGCCGGAGACATCAGCGCCGCAGACATCAGCGCCGGAGACATCAGCGCCGGAGACATCAGCGCCGGAGACATCAGCGCCGGGGACATCAGCGCCGCAGACATCAGCGCCGCAGACATCAGCGCCGGAGACATCAGTGTCGGGGACATCAGCGCCGCAGACATCAGTGTCGGGGACATCAGCGCCGGAGACATCAGTGTCGGGGACATCAGCGCCGCAGACATCAGTGTCGGGGACATCAGCGCCGGGGACATCAGCGCCGCAGACATCAGCGCCGCAGACATCAGCGCCGGAGACATCAGTGTCGGGGACATCAGCGCCGCAGACATCAGTGTCGGGGACATCAGCGCCGCAGACATCAGCGTCGGGGACATCAGCGCCGGAGACATCAGCGCCGGAGACATCAGCGCCGGAGACATCAGCGCCGGAGACATCAGCGTCGGGGACAGGTGAGTATCCAGCAGTGTGTGTGTGGTGAGGTCAGGAGGTCATCAAAGTATCCAAGGAACTCAGATGACACCCTGATGATACCCCCGTGACACCCACACTACTGCGGGTGTAGCGACTGTTACTTCATGGGTTCATCAGAGTTCATTGTGAACTCTGATAAACCCGTGCCGTCACTGCCGGGCCTGCACACACTGCTCAGGGCGCCCCTGTGGTGACCCGGGCTCACCTTATGGGGTCAGGGTCACTGCCGGGCCCGCACACACACTCCATATGTGACCGTTATATATGCAGTGTATTGTGCTGCTGTGCTCCGTATGTCACCATTATTCATGCAGTGTATCGCGCTGCTGTGCTCCATATGTCACCATTATTCATCCAGTGTATCGCGCTGCTATGCTCCGTATGTCACCATTATTCATCCAGTGTATTGCGCTGCTATGCTCCGTATGTCACCATTATTTATGCAGTGTATCGCGCTTCTGTGCTCCATATGTGACCATTATATATGCAGTGTATCACGCTGCTATGCTCCGTATGTCACCATTATTTATGCAGTGTATCGCGCTTCTGTGCTCCATATGTGACCATTATATATGCAGTGTATCACGCTGCTGTGCTCCGTATGTCACCATTATTCATGCAGTGTATTGTGCTGCTGTGCTCCATATGTGACCATTATTCATGCAGTGTATCGCGCTGCTGTGCTCCGTATGTCACCATTATTCATGCAGTGTATCGCGCTGCTGTGCTCCGTATGTCACCATTATTCATGCAGTGTATTGTGCTGCTGTGCTCCATATGTGACCATTATATATGCAGTGTATCGCGCTGCTGTGCTCCGTATGTCACCATTATTCATGCAGTGTATTGCGCTGCTGTGCTCCGTGTCTCACCATTATTCATGCAGTGTATTGTGCTGCTGTGCTCCATATGTGACCATTATATATGCAGTGTATCACGCTGCTATGCTCCGTATGTCACCATTATTTATGCAGTGTATCGCGCTTCTGTGCTCCATATGTGACCATTATATATGCAGTGTATCGCGCTGCTGTGCTCCGTATGTCACCATTATTCATGCAGTGTATTGTGCTGCTGTGCTCCATATGTGACCATTATTCATGCAGTGTATTGCGCTGCTGTGCTCCGTATGTCACCATTATTCATGCAGTGTATCGCGCTGCTGTGCTCCGTATGTCACCATTATTCATGCAGTGTATTGTGCTGCTGTGCTCCATATGTGACCATTATATATGCAGTGTATCGCGCTGCTGTGCTCCGTATGTCACCATTATTCATGCAGTGTATTGCGCTGCTATGCTCCGTGTCTCACCATTATTCATGCAGTGTATTGCGCTGCTGTGCTCTGTGTGTCACCATTATTCATGCAGTGTATTGCGCTGCTGTGCTCCGTGTGTCACCATTATTCATGCAGTGTATTGCGCTGCTGTGCTCCGTGTGTCACCATTATTCATGCAGTGTATTGCGCTGCTGTGCTCTGTGTGTCACCATTATTCATGCAGTGTATTGCGCTGCTGTGCTCTGTGTGTCACCATTATTCATGCAGTGTATTGCGCTGCTGTGCTCTGTGTGTCACCATTATTCATGCAGTGTATTGCGCTGCTGTGCTCCGTATGTCACCATTATTCATGCAGTGTATTGCGCTGCAGTGCTCCGTGTGTCACCATTATTCATGCAGTTTATTGCGCTGCTGTGCTCCGTATGTCACCATTATTCATGCAGTGTATTGCGCTGCTGTGCTCCGTATGTCACCATTATTCATGCAGTGTATTGCGCTGCTGTGCTCCGTATGTGACCATTATATATGCAGTGTATTGCGCTGCTGTGCTCCGTATGTCACCATTATTCATGCAGTGTATTGTGCTGCTGTGCTCCGTATGTGACCATTATTCATGCAGTGTATTGTGCTGCTGTGCTCTGTATGTCACCATTATTCATGCAGTGTATTGCGCTGCTGTGCTCTGTGTGTCACCATTATTCATGCAGTGTATTGCGCTGCTGTGCTCCATATGTGACCATTATATATGCAGTGTATTGCGCTGCTGTGCTCCGTATGTCACCATTATTCATGCAGTGTATTGTGCTGCTGTGCTCCGTATGTGACCATTATTCATGCAGTGTATTGTGCTGCTGTGCTCTGTATGTCACCATTATTCATGCAGTGTATTGCGCTGCTGTGCTCTGTGTGTCACCATTATTCATGCAGTGTATTGCGCTGCTGTGCTCTGTGTGTCACCATTATTCATGCAGTGTATTGCGCTGCTGTACTCTGTGTGTCACCATTATTCATGCAGTGTATTGTGCTGCTGTGCTCCGTATGTGACCATTATATATGCAGTGTATCGCGCTGCTGTGCTCCGTATGTCACCATTATTGATGCAGTGTATCGCGCTGCTGTGCTCCGTATGTCACCATTATTCATGCAGTGTATTGCGCTGCTGTGCTCTGTGTGTCACCATTATTCATGCAGTGTATTGTGCTGCTGTGCTCTGTGTGTCACCATTATTCATGCAGTGTATTGCGCTGCTGTGCTCCGTATGTCACCATTATTCATGCAGTGTATTGTGCTGCTGTGCTCCGTATGTCACCATTATTCATGCAGTGTATTGTGCTGCTGTGCTCCGTATGTCACCATTATTCATGCAGTGTATTGTGCTGCTGTGCTCTGTGTGTCACCATTATTCATGCAGTGTATTGCGCTGCTGTGCTCCGTATGTCACCATTATTCATGCAGTGTATTGCGCTGCTGTGCTCTGTGTGTCACCATTATTCATGCAGTGTATTGCGCTGCTGTGCTCTGTGTGTCACCATTATTCATGCAGTGTATTGCGCTGCTGTGCTCCGTATGTCACCATTATTCATGCAGTGTATTGCGCTGCTGTGCTCTGTGTGTCACCATTATTCATGCAGTGTATTGCGCTGCTGTGCTCCATATGTCACCATTATTCATGCAGTGTATTGCGCTGCTGTGCTCCGTATGTCACCATTATTCATGCAGTGTATTGCGCTGCTGTGCTCCGTGTGTCACCATTATTCATGCAGTGTATTGCGCTGCTGTGCTCTGTGTGTCACCATTATTCATGCAGTGTATTGCGCTGCTGTGCTCTGTGTGTCACCATTATTCATGCAGTGTATTGCGCTGCTGTGCTCTGTGTGTCACCATTATTCATGCAGTGTATTGCGCTGCTGTGCTCTGTGTGTCACCATTATTCATGCAGTGTATTGCGCTGCTGTGCTCCGTATGTCACCATTATTCATGCAGTGTATTGCGCTGCTGTGCTCCGTGTGTCACCATTATTCATGCAGTGTATTGCGCTGCTGTGCTCCGTATGTCACCATTATTCATGCAGTGTATTGCGCTGCTGTGCTCCGTGTGTCACCATTATTCATGCAGTGTATTGCGCTGCTGTGCTCTGTGTGTCACCATTATTCATGCAGTGTATTGCGCTGCTGTGCTCCGTATGTCACCATTATTCATGCAGTGTATTGCGCTGCTGTGCTCCGTATGTCACCATTATTCATGCAGTGTATTGCGCTGCTGTGCTCCGTGTGTCACCATTATTCATGCAGTGTATTGCGCTGCTGTGCTCCGTATGTCACCATTATTCATGCAGTGTATTGCGCTGCTGTGCTCCGTATGTCACCATTATTCATGCAGTGTATTGCGCTGCTGTGCTCCGTGTGTCACCATTATTCATGCAGTGTATTGCGCTGCTGTGCT
This sequence comes from Anomaloglossus baeobatrachus, assembly GCF_048569485.1. Classification (NCBI taxonomy): domain Eukaryota; kingdom Metazoa; phylum Chordata; class Amphibia; order Anura; family Aromobatidae; genus Anomaloglossus; species Anomaloglossus baeobatrachus. The sequence goes on from NC_134362.1 coordinate 442,391, forward strand.
CTGTGTGTCACCATTATTCATGCAGTGTATTGCGCTACTGTGCTCCGTATGTCACCATTATTCATGCAGTGTATTGCGCTGCTGTGCTCCGTATGTCACCATTATTCATGCAGTGTATTGCGCTGCTGTGCTCCGTGTGTCACCATTATTCATGCAGTGTATTGCGCTGCTGTGCTCCGTATGTCACCATTATTCATGCAGTGTATTGCGCTGCTGTGGTCTGTGTGTCACCATTATTCATGCAGTGTATTGCGCTGCTGTGCTCCGTGTGTCACCATTATTCATGCAGTGTATCACGCTGCTGTGCTCCGTGTGTCACCATTATTCATGCAGTGTATTGCGCTGCTGTGCTCCGTGTGTCACCATTATTCATGCAGTGTATTGCGCTGCTGTGCTCCGTGTGTCACCATTATTCATGCAGTGTATTGCGCTGCTGTGCTCCGTATGTCACCATTATTCATGCAGTGTATTGCGCTGCTGTGCTCCGTGTGTCACCATTATTCATGCAGTGTATTGCGCTGCTGTGCTCCGTGTGTCACCATTATTCATGCAGTGTATTGCGCTGCTGTGCTCCGTATGTCACCATTATTCATGCAGTGTATTGCGCTGCAGTGCTCCGTGTGTCACCATTATTCATGCAGTGTATTGCGCTGCTGTGCTCCGTGTGTCACCATTATTCATGCAGTGTATTGCGCTGCTGTGCTCCGTATGTCACCATTATTCATGCAGTGTATTGCGCTGCTGTGCTCTGTGTGTCACCATTATTCATGCAGTGTATTGCGCTGCTGTGCTCCGTATGTCACCATTATTCATGCAGTGTATTGCGCTGCTGTGCTCTGTGTGTCACCATTATTCATGCAGTGTATTGCGCTGCTGTGCTCCGTGTGTCACCATTATTCATGCAGTGTATTGCGCTGCTGTGCTCCGTGTGTCACCATTATTCATGCAGTGTATTGCGCTGCTGTGCTCCGTATGTCACCATTATTCATGCAGTGTATTGCGCTGCTGTGCTCCGTGTGTCACCATTATTCATGCAGTGTATTGCGCTGCTGTGCTCCGTATGTCACCATTATTCATGCAGTGTATTGCGCTGCTGTGCTCCGTGTGTCACCATTATTCATGCAGTGTATTGCGCTGCTGTGCTCCGTATGTCACCATTATTCATGCAGTGTATTGCGCTGCTGTGCTCTGTGTGTCACCATTATTCATGCAGTGTATTGCGCTGCTGTGCTCCGTGTGTCACCATTATTCATGCAGTGTATCACGCTGCTGTGCTCCGTGTGTCACCATTATTCATGCAGTGTATTGCGCTGCTGTGCTCCGTGTGTCACCATTATTCATGCAGTGTATTGCGCTGCTGTGCTCCGTATGTCACCATTATTCATGCAGTGTATTGCGCTGCTGTGCTCCGTGTGTCACCATTATTCATGCAGTGTATTGCGCTGCTGTGCTCCGTGTGTCACCATTATTCATGGAGTGTATTGCGCTGCTGTGCTCCGTATGTCACCATTATTCATGCAGTGTATTGCGCTGCAGTGCTCCGTGTGTCACCATTATTCATGCAGTGTATTGCGCTGCTGTGCTCCGTGTGTCACCATTATTCATGCAGTGTATTGCGCTGCTGTGCTCCGTATGTCACCATTATTCATGCAGTGTATTGCGCTGCTGTGCTCTGTGTGTCACCATTATTCATGCAGTGTATTGCGCTGCTGTGCTCCGTATGTCACCATTATTCATGCAGTGTATTGCGCTGCTGTGCTCCGTGTGTCACCATTATTCATGCAGTGTATTGCGCTGCTGTGCTCCGTGTGTCACCATTATTCATGCAGTGTATTGCGCTGCTGTGCTCCGTGTGTCACCATTATTCATGCAGTGTATTGCGCTGCTGTGCTCCGTGTGTCACCATTATTCATGCAGTGTATTGCGCTGCTGTGCTCTGTGTGTCACCATTATTCATGCAGTGTATTGCGCTGCTGTGCTCCGTGTGTCACCATTATTCATGCAGTGTATTGCGCTGCTGTGCTCCGTGTGTCACCATTATTCATGCAGTGTATTGCGCTGCTGTGCTCCGTATGTCACCATTATTCATGCAGTGTATTGCGCTGCAGTGCTCCGTGTGTCACCATTATTCATGCAGTGTATTGCGCTGCTGTGCTCCATATGTCACCATTATTCATGCAGTGTATTGCGCTGCTGTGCTCCGTATGTCACCATTATTCATGCAGTGTATTGCGCTGCAGTGCTCCGTGTGTCACCATTATTCATGCAGTGTATTGCGCTGCTGTGCTCCATATGTCACCATTATTCATGCAGTGTATTGCGCTGCTGTGCTCCGTATGTCACCATTATTCATGCAGTGTATTGCGCTGCTACGCTCCATATATCGCGGTGTTACATTGTGTGCATTAGATGATGCGTTACATTCCGCAGGTTACGGTAGCATCGGCGGGGTATAAATGGGCACTATAGTATATGGCGACTATAATTCATGGCACACTATTGCGGGATATCAGAGGGGGTGCGCGGGGCTCGCCACATGTCGTGTCCTTGTTGCCCCTTCTTGTATTGTCCTCCCCTCACCCCGCCATTGCCGCTCCTGGTCCCTGACTTTCAGTTAATCTATAAAGACATAATTGGCTCTTTACGCCTTCCCTCGGAGCTGCGCTCGTATGCAGATGTGGTGTTTGTGAGTTGTTGGCTCCCCCAGGACCCGGCACCTGCTGAGCATCAACTTCTCCACAAACTCATGGCTGTAATGTCACCGCCGGGAGATCCGTGATTTCTCCGAGCAGAAACGACTGCAGCCGCATATTATCCTCCCGCGTGCGAATACCGCTAATGAGCAGACGCCGCAACACCACTTACAGGGCCCCCACCACTGGGGCACAAGCCCCCACAGCTGTGCACCTCCTCACAGGTTACAGGAACTCTGAGGAAGAGGGGCAATGACCTCAACAGCGCAAACTGCAGTCACATCCAGAGCTGCAATCACTATTCTGCTGCACCATCATACTCAATAGAAGACGCTCACAATACTGCAATTATGTCTCCATCAGATCCACTGCTGCACTGACAATGGAGACACTGCTCACACCTAGAGCTGTATATACAGTACCTGCTATGCTCCAGAGCTGCACTCACTATTCTGCTGCACCATCATACCCATTATAATAGAGGACGATCACAATACTGAAGTTATGTCTCCATCAGATCCACTGCTGCACTCACAATGTGGACACTGCTCACACCCAGAGCTGTATATACAGTACCTGCTATGCTTCAGAGCTGCAATCACTATTCTGCTGCACCATCATACTCAGTAGAAGACGCTCACAATACTGCAATTATGTCTCCATCAGATCCACTGCTGCACTCACAATGGGGACACTGCTCACACCTAGAGCTGTATATACAGTACCTGCTATGCTCCAGAGCTGCACTCACTATTCTGCTGCACCATCATACCCATTATAATAGAGGACGATCACAATACTGCAATTATGTCTCCATCAGATCCACTGCTGCACTCACAATGTGAACACTGCTCACACCCAGAGCTGTATATACAGTACCTGCTATGCTTCAGAGCTGCAATCACTATTCTGCTGCACCATCATACTCAATTGCAGTATTGTGAGCGTCTTCTACTATGTCTCCATCAGATCCACTGCTGCACTCACAATGGGCACATTACTCACACACACAGCTGTATATACAGTGCCTGCTATGCTCCAGTCCTGCAGAGCTGCAATCACTATTCTGCTGCACCATCATACCCAGTACAATAGAGGACGTTCACAATACTGAAGTTATGTCCCCATCAGATCCACTGCTGCACTCACAATGGGGACACTGCTCACACCCAGAGCTGTATATACAGTGCCTGTTATGCTCCAGAGCTGCAATCACTATTCTGCAGTTATGTGCAATGCTCCAGTCACAAACAAAGCTGTAATCAGTAGTCTGCTAAATCTTCTTATGATGTAATATTATAGCCCTCACATGTCACCTGAAAATAATGAATGCAGCTCTGGATGTGACTGGAGGAGATGATGTCAAAATTCATGATCAGGAGGTGAAAAGCCAAGAGACCCGGAGATGATTATATGGCTGATGGGTGGAGTGCTCCTGAAATATGCTCTTATTTGTTGTGTCGCCACCTCCTGGCAGACGATCAGATTACACTCCATTTACTTCAGTTGTCAATTTCTACAATCTTCATTCACTAATAATAATAATAATAATAATAATAATAATCATAAAAAAAAACCACATAAATTTGTCACTCGTCCATCTATGGATGAAGATTTCAAAACCCGCAGCAAAGCACAACAAAAACCAGCGACAGCGGAGACTGTGATGTCACATTGGGTCCAGGAGCACATTGTATAATTTACCCCCCATTATATTCCCCCCCACACACAGTATGATGTCCCCACAGTACATTCCCCCCACACACAGTATGAAGTCCCCACAGTACATTCCCCCACACACAGTATAATGTCCTCACAGTACATTCCCCCCACACACAGTATAATGTCCTCACAGTACATTCCCCCCCACACACAGTATAATGTCCCCACAGTACATTCCCCCACACACAGTATAATGTCCTCACAGTACATTCCCCCCACACACAGTATAATGTCCTCACAGTACATTCCCCCACACACAGTATGATGTCCCCACAGTACATTCCCCCCACACACAGTATAATGTCCCCACTGTACATTCCCACACACACAGTATGATGTCCCCACAGTACATTCCCCCACACACACACAGTATAATGTCCTCACAGTACATTCCCCCCACACACACAGTATAATGTCCTCACAGTACATTCCCCCCACACACAGTATAATGTCCTCACAGTACATTCCCCCACACACAGTATGATGTCCCCACAGTACATTCCCCCACACACACACAGTATAATGTCCTCACAGTACATTCCCCCACACACAATATAATGTCCTCACAGTACATTCCCCCCACACACAGTATGATGTCCTCACAGTACATTCCCCCCACACACAGTATAATGTCCTCACAGTACATTCCCCCCACACACAGTATGATGTCCCCACAGTACATTCCCCCCACACACAGTATAATGTCCTCACAGTACATTCCCCCCACACACAGTATGATGTCCCCACAGTACATTCCCCCCACACACAGTATGATATCCTCACAGTACATTCCCCCCACACACAGTATGATGTCCTCACAGTACATTCCCCCCACACACAGTATGATGTCCTCACAGTACATTCCCCCACACACAGTATAATGTCCCCACAGTTCATTCCCCCCACACACAGTATGATGTCCCCACTGTACATTCCCCCCCACACACAGTATAATGTCCCCACAGTTCATTCCCCCCACACACAGTATGATGTCCCCACTGTACATTCCCCCCCACACACAGTATGATGTCCTCACAGTACATTCCCCCACACACAGTATGATGTCCTCACAGTACATTCCCCCCCACACACAGTATAATGTCCCCACAGTTCATTCCCCCCACACACAGTATGATGTCCCCACTGTACATTCCCCCCCACACACAGTATAATGTCCCCACAGTTCATTCCCCCCACACACAGTATGATGTCCCCACTGTACATTCCCCCCCACACACAGTATGATGTCCTCACAGTTCATTCCCCCCACACACAGTATGATGTCCTCACAGTACATTCCCCCCACACACAGTATAATGTCCCCACAGTTCATTCCCCCCACACACAGTATGATGTCCCCACTGTACATTCCCCCCCACACACAGTATGATGTCCTCACAGTACATTCCCCCACACACAGTATGATGTGCCCACAGTACATTCCCCCACACACAGTATGTTGTCCTCACAGTACATTCCCCCACACACAGTATGATGTCCTCACAGTACATTCCCCCCACACACAGTATGATGTCCTCACAGTACATTCCCCCCCACACACAGTATGATGTCCTCACAGTACATTCCCCCCACACACAGTATGATGTCCCCACAGTACATTCCCCCACACACAGTATGATGTCCCCACAGTACATTCCCCCCACACACAGTATGATGTCCTCACAGTACATTCCCCCCACACACAGTATAATGTCCCCACAGTACATTCCCCCCACACACAGTATGATGTCCCCACAGTACATTCCCCCCCACACACAGTATGATGTCCCCACAGTACATTCCCCCACACACAGTATGATGTCCCCACAGTACATTCCCCCACACACAGCATGATGTCCTCACAGTACATTCCCCCACACACAGTATGATGTGCCCACAGTACATTCCCCCCACACACAGTATGATGTCCTCACAGTACATTCCCCCACACACAGTATGATGTCCTCACAGTACATTCCCCCCCACACACAGTATGATGTCCCCACAGTACATTCCCCCACACACAGCATGATGTCCTCACAGTACATCCCCCCCCCACACACACACACAGTATGATGTCCTTACAGTACATTCCCCCACACACACAAAGTATGATGTCCCCACAGTACATTCCCCCACACACACAGTATGATGTCCTCACAGTACATTCCCCCACACACACAGCATGATGTCCTCACAGTACATTCCCCCCCACACACACACAGTATGATGTCCTTACAGTACATTCCCCCCCACACACACAGTATGATGTCCCCACAGTACATTCCCCCACACACACAGTATGATGTCCTCACAGTACATTCCCCCACACACAGTATGATGTCCTCCCAGTACATTCCCCCCCACACACACAGTATGATGTCCCCACCGTACATTCCCCCACACACAGTATGATGTCCTCACAGTACATTCCCCCCCCACACAGTATGATGTCCTCACAGTACATTCCCCCCACACACAGTATAATGTCCTCACAGTACATTCTCCCCACATACAGTATCATGTCCTCACAGTGCATTCCCCCCACACACAGTATGATGTCCCCACAGTACATTCCCCCACACACAGCATGATGTCCTCACAGTACATTCCCCCCCCCACACACACACACAGTATGATGTCCTTACAGTACATTCCCCACACACACAGTATGATGTCCTCACAGTACATTCCCCTCACACACAGTATGATGTCCTCACAGTACATTCCCCCCACACACACAGTATGATGTCATCACAGTACATTCCCCCCACACACACAGTATAATGTCCTTACAGTACATTCCCCACACACACAGTATGATGTCCTCACAGTACATTCCCCTCACACACAGTATAATGTCCTCACAGTACATTCCCCACACACACAGTATAATGTCCTCACAGTACATTCCCCCCACACACAGTATGATGTCCTCACAGTACATTCTCCCCACACACAGTATGATGTCCTCACAGTACATTCCCCCACACACAGTATGATGTCCTCACAGTACATTCCCCTCACACACAGTATGATGTCCTCACAGTACATTCTCCCCACATACAGTATCATGTCCTCACAGTACATTCCCCCCACACACAGTATGGTGTCCTCACAGTACATTCCCCTCACACACACAGTATGATGCCCTCACAGTACATTCCCCCCACACACAGTATGATGTCCCCACAGTACATTCCCCCACACACAGTATGATGTCCTCACAGTACATTCCCCCACACACAGTATGATGTCCCCACAGTACATTCCCCTCACACACAGTATAATGTTCTCACAGTACATTCCCCCACACACAGTATGATGTCCCCACAGTACATTCCCCCACACACAGTATGATGTCCTCACAGTACATTCCCCCACACACAGTATGATGTCCTCACAGTACATTCCCCCCCACACACAGTATGATGTCCCCACAGTACATTCCCCCACACACAGCATGATGTCCTCACAGTACATCCCCCCCCCACACACACACACAGTATGATGTCCTTACAGTACATTCCCCCACACACACAAAGTATGATGTCCCCACAGTACATTCCCCCACACACACAGTATGATGTCCTCACAGTACATTCCCCCACACACACAGCATGATGTCCTCACAGTACATTCCCCCCCACACACACACAGTATGATGTCCTTACAGTACATTCCCCCCCACACACACAGTATGATGTCCCCACAGTACATTCCCCCACACACACAGTATGATGTCCTCACAGTACATTCCCCCACACACAGTATGATGTCCTCCCAGTACATTCCCCCCCACACACACAGTATGATGTCCCCACCGTACATTCCCCCACACACAGTATGATGTCCTCACAGTACATTCCCCCCCCACACAGTATGATGTCCTCACAGTACATTCCCCCCACACACAGTATAATGTCCTCACAGTACATTCTCCCCACATACAGTATCATGTCCTCACAGTGCATTCCCCCCACACACAGTATGATGTCCCCACAGAACATTCCCCCACACACAGCATGATGTCCTCACAGTACATTCCCCCCCCCACACACACACACAGTATGATGTCCTTACAGTACATTCCCCACACACACAGTATGATGTCCTCACAGTACATTCCCCTCACACACAGTATGATGTCCTCACAGTACATTCCCCCCACACACACAGTATGATGTCATCACAGTACATTCCCCCCACACACACAGTATAATGTCCTTACAGTACATTCCCCACACACACAGTATGATGTCCTCACAGTACATTCCCCTCACACACAGTATAATGTCCTCACAGTACATTCCCCACACACACAGTATAATGTCCTCACAGTACATTCCCCCCACACACAGTATGATGTCCTCACAGTACATTCTCCCCACACACAGTATGATGTCCTCACAGTACATTCCCCCACACACAGTATGATGTCCTCACAGTACATTCCCCTCACACACAGTATGATGTCCTCACAGTACATTCTCCCCACATACAGTATCATGTCCTCACAGTACATTCCCCCCACACACAGTATGGTGTCCTCACAGTACATTCCCCTCACACACACAGTATGATGCCCTCACAGTACATTCCCCCCACACACAGTATGATGTCCCCACAGTACATTCCCCCACACACAGTATGATGTCCTCACAGTACATTCCCCCACACACAGTATGATGTCCCCACAGTACATTCCCCTCACACACAGTATAATGTTCTCACAGTACATTCCCCCACACACAGTATGATGTCCCCACAGTACATTCCCCCACACACAGTATGATGTCCTCACAGTACATTCCCCCACACACAGTATGATGTCCCCACAGTACATTCCCCTCACACACAGTATAATGTTCTCACAGTACATTCCCCCACACACAGTATGATGTCCTCACAGTACATTCCCCCCACACACAGTATGATGTCCTCACAGTACATTCCCCCCACACACAGTATAATGTCCTCACTGTACATTCCCCCCACACACAGTATAATGTCCTCACTGTACATTCCCCCCACACACACAGTATGATGTCCTCACAGTACATTCCCCCCACACACAGTATAATGTCCTCACAGTACATTCCCCCCACACACAGTATAATGTCCTCACAGTACACTCCCCCCACACACAGTATAATGTCCTCACAGTACATTCCCCCCACACACAGTATAATGTCCTCACAGTACACTCCCCCCACACACAGTATAATGTCCCCACAGTACATTCCCCCCACACACAGTATGATGTCCTCACAGTACATTCCCCCACACACAGTATGATGTCACCACAGTACATTCCCCCACACACAGTATGATGTCACCACAGTACATTCCCCCCACACACAGTATAATGTCCTCACAGTACATTCCCCCACACACAGTATGATGTCTTCACAGTACATTCCCCCACACACAGTATGATGTCACCACAGTACATTCCCCCACACACAGTATAATGTCCCCACAGTATATTCCCCCCCACACACAGTATAATGTCCTCATAGTATATTCCCCCCACACAGTATGATGTCTTCACAGTACATTCCCCCACACACAGTATGATGTCACCACAGTACATTCCCCCACACACAGTATAATGTCCCCACAGTATATTCCCCCCCACACACAGTATAATGTCCTCATAGTATATTCCCCCCACACAGTATGATGTCACCACAGTACATTCCCCCACACACAGTATGATGTCCTCACAGTACATTCCCCCCCACACACACAGTATAATGTCCTCACAGTACATTCCCCCACACACAGTATAATGTCCTCACAGTACATTCCCCCCCACACACAGTATAATGTCCTCATAGTATATTCCCCCCACACAGTATGATGTCACCACAGTACATTCCCCCCCACACACAGTATAATGTCCTCATAGTATATTCCCCCCACACAGTATGATGTCCTCACAGTACATTCCCCCCACACACAGTATAATGTCCTCACAGTACATTCCCCCCACACACAGTATGATGTCCTCACAGTACATTCCCCCACACGCAGAGCAAAGAGAAGAAAAAAACCAGCTCACCCTTTCAGGAGATTAGAGTGTCAGCCAAGAACGGTGCACAGACTTTTGGTAGTTAGACGTTACTACCACAAATTGCAGGGAGGAGGAGATAATCCAGCATCCAGTTCCAGAAATTTAAAACATCAGATTTTATTCAAAATTTCATTAAAATTCCATGTTCCATGGTTGCATTAAAAACGCATCATAGCAGGTGTAAAAAGGAGGACGTGTTTCGGATGTATATGTCCTTAAGCGGGCTTTACACGCTGCGACATCGCTAATGCGGAGTCGTTGGGGTCACGGATTTTGTGACGCACATCCGGCCGCATTAGTGATGCCGTTGCGTGTGACACCGATAAGCGATTTTGCATCGTTGCAAAATAGTGCAAAATCGCTAATCGGCGACACGGGGGTCCATTCTCAATTATCGTTACTTCAGCAGTAACGATGTTGTTCCTCGTTCCTGCGGCAGCACACATCGCTGCGTGTGACGCCGCAGGAGCGAGGAAGCTCTCCCTACCTGCCTCCCGGCCGCTATGCGGAAGGAAGGAGGTGGGCGGGATGTTATGTCCCGCTCATCTCCGCCCCTCCGCTGCGATTGGGCGGCGGTTCAGTGACGTTTCAGTGACGTCGCTGTGACGCCGCACGGACCGCCCCCTTAGAAAGGAGGCGGTTCGCCGGTCACAGCGACGTCGCCGGGCAGGTAAGTATGTGTGACGGCTCTGGGCGATGTTGTGCGGCACGGGCAGCGATATGCCCGTGTCGCGCAACAGATGGGGGCGGATACCCACACTAGCGATATCGGGACCGATATCGCAGTGTGTAAAGTAGCCTTTAGTCTAGATAACACTAAGCAAGAATGACATGTTACTATAAGGCTATGTGCCCACGCTGCGGATTTACCGCGGATTTTGCCGCGGATTTGCCGAAAATCTGCAGCAGCGGCACTTCCAAGCCATTTCAATGGCATTTTGGAAATGCTGTGTCCATGCTGCGGATTTTTCCGCTGCGGATTTGCCGCGGATTTTGATCTGGAAAAATCTGCAGCATGTCAATTGTTTGTTGCAGATTTGGTGCGGATTTTGGGTATAGAATGGGGAAAAAAAAAAAAATCCGCATCAAAATCCGCGGCAAATCCGCGGGTGCGGATTTGCCGCGAAAGTCGCGGATTTTCATGCAGAAAAATCCGCAGGTACATTCTACCGTGGACACATAGCCTAAAGGTTTAGAACAGGAAGTAGGAAAACAATCAAGTCGAGTGAAATACACATGTTTCACAGATTTCACACAGAGAGGCAAGGGGAGAGTGAAAAAAAAAAAAAATTATAGTTAGAGGACATTGGCAATCTCATTTTTCACATTCATGCGGCATTCTTGTTTTTAGTAAATACATCCATTTAGCCTCTCTACGCAATAAAGTTTCCCCCATATCGCCACCTCTCTTTGGTAAAACAATCTTTTCAGCTGCAACAACTTATAAAGAGTCCAGGTTGCCGCATGTTGTCTCTGAAAATGTCTGGATACCGCAGACACAGTGCGAGTGGTCGTGTGACTGGCGACATAAACATGCTCACATATGCGTCTTCTTAGTGCACGTGATGTAGAGCCCACATACTGGATATGGCAATGTGTACACAGCATATATCACACACTTGTACCGCCATTTATCATTGTGCGGATTTTACATTCTTCTTCAGACACACTTGATACTACTTTAGTAGCGCCTGTCATGAACTTGCAAAGTCCACAATTTTTCTGTCCACACTTATAGGAGCCAACAGTGGGCAACCAACTTTCCCGAGTATTTTTATTTCTAACATTTTTATTTTGGTGGTCGCTAGGGGCAACCATATTTGTTATTGTTTTATTACGTTTGGAAACGAATTTTACACCGTTTTTAAGGATGGTTCTTAGAGCGTCATCCACATACAGAATTGGTAAGTATTTCTTTATGACACTAACAATGCTATGGAAATCGCTGCTATAATCAGTAGAAAAAACTATAGGTGAACAGTCCTTTGAATTAAAGGGAGATGTTTGTTTCGTTTGCAAATACTGTTCCCTAGTTTTCTCATCTGATTTTTCTTGGCTGCACTAATAATTTTAGATGAATAACCTCTTCTCTTAAAACGTCCCTCTATGATTTTGCATTGATTTTCATATGCATTGGATGATGTGCACGTGCGTCTGGCCCTTATGAATTCTCCGGTTGGGATATTATTGGTGACGTGTCGGGGATAGCAGCTGGTAGCATAGAGGAGAGCATTCCTGCTGTAGGTTTTCTAGAAATATCACATGCCACTGTTTCATTCTCTAAGTCTGCACTGAGACTTACATCCAAAAACGGAAGAGTTATTTTATTGAATTGAAAAGTGAATTTTATGTTGCAGGGATTGTTGTTTAGATACTCCACGAACTTTTTTATGCTACCAGTTGTTCCATCCCAGATCACTATCACGTCATCTATATATCTCAAAAAAATAAAAATATTAGAAACAAAGGGATTTTTTTCAGAAAAAATATACTCCTCCTCCCACCAAGACATGAAGATATTGGCGAGAGAAGGAGAAAATGTAGAGCCCATAGAGCAGCCTTGCGTCTGCAGGAAAAAATCATCAAGAAACCTCTCTGTGTGAAACCTGTGAAACATGCGTATTTCACGCGACTTGATTGTTTTCCTACTTCCTGTTCTAAACCTTTATACTAACATGTCATTCATGCTTAGTGTTATCTAGACTAAGGACATATACGTCCGAAATGCGTCCTCCTTTTTACACCTGCTATGATGCGTTTTTAATGCAACCATGGAACATGGAATTTTAATGAAATTTTGAATAAAATCTGATGTTTTAAATTTCTGGAACTGGATTCCCCCACACACAGTATAATGTCCTCACAGTACATTCCCCCACACACAGTATGATGTCCTCACAGTACATTCCCCCCACACACAGTATAATGTCCTCACAGTACATTCCCCCACACACAGTATGATGTCATCACAGTATATTCCCCCCACACACAGTATGATGTCCTCACAGTACATTCCCCACACACACAATATGATGTCCTCACAGTACATTCCCCCCCACACACAGTATAATGTCCTCACAGTACATTCCCCCCACACACAGTATGATATCCCCACAGTACATTCCCCCACACACAGTATAATGTCCCCACAGTACATTCCCCCACACACAGTATAATGTCCTCACAGTACATTCCCCCCACACACAGTATAATGTCCTCACTGTACATTCCCCCCACACACACAGTATGATGTCCTCACAGTACATTCCCCCCACACACAGTATAATGTCCTCACTGTACATTCCCCCCACACACACAGTATGATGTCCTCACAGTACATTCCCCACACACAGTATGATGTCCTCACAGTACATTCCCCCACACACAGTATGATGTCCTCACAGTACATTCCCCCACACACAGTATGATGTCCTCACAGTACATTCCCCCCACACACAGTATGATGTCCTCACAGTACATTCCCCCCACACACAGTATGATGTCCTCACAGTACATTCCCCCCACACACAGTATGATGTCCTCACAGTACATTCCCCCCACACACAGTATAATGTCCTCACTGTACATTCCCCCCACACACACAGTATGATGTCCTCACAGTACATTCCCCCCACACACAGTATAATGTCCTCACAGTACATTCCCCTCACACACAGTATAATGTCCCCACAGTACATTCCCCCCACACACAGTATAATGTCCTCACAGTACATTCCCCCCACACACAGTATAATGTCCTCACAGTACATTCCCCCACACACAGTATAATGTCCCCACAGTACATTCCCCCACACACAGTATAATGTCCTCACAGTACATTCCCCCCACACACAGTATAATGTCCTCACTGTACATTCCCCCCACACACACAGTATGATGTCCTCACAGTACATTCCCCACACACAGTATGATGTCCTCACAGTACATTCCCCCACACACAGTATGATGTCCTCACAGTACATTCCCCCACACACAGTATGATGTCCTCACAGTACATTCCCCCCACACACAGTATGATGTCCTCACAGTACATTCCCCCCACACACAGTATGATGTCCTCACAGTACATTCCCCCCACACACAGTATGATGTCCTCACAGTACATTCCCCCCACACACAGTATAATGTCCTCACTGTACATTCCCCCCACACACACAGTATGATGTCCTCACAGTACATTCCCCCCACACACAGTATAATGTCCTCACAGTACATTCCCCTCACACACAGTATAATGTCCCCACAGTACATTCCCCCCACACACAGTATAATGTCCTCACAGTACATTCCCCCCACACACAGTATAATGTCCTCACAGTACACTCCCCCCACACACAGTATAATGTCCTCACAGTACATTCCCCCCACACACAGTATAATGTCCTCACAGTACACTCCCCCCACACACAGTATAATGTCCTCACAGTACATTCCCCCACACACAGTATGATGTCCTCACAGTACATTCCCCCACACACAGTATGATGTCCTCACAGTACAGTCTGCCCACAGAGTATGATGTCCTCACAGTACATTCCCCCCACACACAGTATGATGTCCTCACAGTACATTCCCCACACACACAGTATGATGTCCTCACAGTACATTCCCCACACACAGTATGATGTCCTCACAGTACATTCCCCCCACACACAGTATAATGTCCTCACAGTACACTCCCCCCACACACAGTATAATATCCTCACAGTACATTCCCCCACACACAGTATGATGTCCTCACAGTACATTCCCCCACACACAGTATGATGTCCTCACAGTACATTCCCCCACACACAGTATGATGTCCTCACAGTACATTCCCCTCACACACAGTATGATGTCCTCACAATACATTCCCCACACACACAGTATGATGTCCTCACAGTACACTCCCCCCACACACAGTATAATGTCCTCACAATACACTCCCCCCACACACAGTATGATGTCCTCACAGTACATTCCCCCACACACAGTATAATGTCCCCACAGTACATTCCCCTCACACACAGTATGATGTCCTCACAGTACATTCCCCCCACACACAGTATGATGTCCCCTCAGTACATTCCCCCACACACAGTATGATGTCCTCACAGTACATTCCCCAACAAACAGTATAATGTCATCACAGTACATTCCCCCCACACACAGTATGATGTCCCCCAGTACATTCCCCCCACACACAGTATGATGTCCTCACAGTACATTCCCCCCACACACAGTATGATGCCCTTACAGTACAGTCCCCCCACACACAGTATGATGTTCTCACAATACATTCCCACCACACACAGTATGATGTCCCCACAATACATTCCCCCACACAGAGTATGAAGTCCCCAAAGTACATTCTCCCTACACACATTATGATGTCCTCACAGTACATTCCCCCCCCACACAGAATGATGTCCCCACAGTACATTCCCCCACACACAGTATGATGTCCGCACAGTACATTCCCCCACACACACACACAATATGATGTCCGCACAGTACATTCCCCCCACACACAGAATGATGTCCCTACAGTACATTCCCCCCACACACAGTATGATGTCCCCACAGTACATTCCCCCCACACACAGTATGATGTCCTCACAATACATTCCCACCACACACAGTATGATGTCCCCACAGTACATTCCCCCACACACAGACACACAGTATGAAGTCCTCACAGTACATTCTCCCCACTGTGAGGCAGTGACAGGGGTAATATTTGAAGACCGCTATGTGTCCCCCAGAATGTGTCTGGAAACCCTCTGAGTTTGCTATAGCTATTACTGGGAGTATAGCACAAAGGGACAAAGGGTAACAGTGAGACAGATCCCTCCTCCCAGTCCAGGTTTTGTAGCAATCCTCATGTCCGGCATTTTCGTTTAAATCATGCAGAGCACAGCAGGGTGTGTCTCAGTTGAGAGCCAGGCTTGGTGAAGCTAACACATGCGGTGTGAGCTGGGCTGGCTCTGTGTGGAGTGAACACAGGCCAAGAGTTTGAGCCTAGGAGAACCTTACACAGATCCCTGCGGTTAACGGGGTCCTAAGGTAACAAGACTTTTTGATGCAAAGAATTTGTCTATATGCACCGGCTGTGATCCGGAAAAGACTTTGACAGTGGGAAATTGGATCTATTTATGCTGCAACAATAAATAGACTGTTGGTGTGAACACGCTGCTGCCTCACTGCCTCACGTTTTTGCCCAAGCAACGCTGCTACCTCACACCACACACAGTATGATGTCCTCACAGTACATTCCCTCACACACAGTATGATGTCCTCACAGTACATTCCCCCCCACAAAGTATCATGTCCCCACAGTTCATCCCCCTATACAGTATCATGTGTCCACAGTTCATTCCCCCCACACACAGTATGATGTCCCCACAGTACATTCCCCCCACACACAGTATAATGTCCTCACAGTACATTTCCCTCACACACAGTACAATATCCTCACAGTACATTCCCCACACACACAGTATGATGTCCTCACAGTTCATTCCGCACACACACAGTATCATGTCCCCACGGTACATTCCCCCCACACACAGTATCATGTCCTCACAGTTCATTTCCCCCCACACACAGTATGAGGTCGCCACAGTACATTCCCCCCCACACAGTACAATGTCCTCACAGTACATTCCCCCTACACACAGTATGATATCCCCTAAGTACATTCCCCACACACAGTATGATATCCCCACGGTACATTCCCCCCACACACAGTATGATGTCCTCACAGTACATTCCCCCCACACACAGTATGATGTCCCCACAGTACATTCCCCCCACACACAGTATGATGTCCCCACGGTACATTCCCCCACACACAGTATGATGTCCCCAGAGTACATTCCCCCCACACACAGTATGATGTCCTCACAGTACATTCTCCCCACACACAGTATGATGTCCTCACAGTACATTCCCCCCACACACAGTATGATGTCCTCACAGTACATTCCCCCACACACACAGTATGATGTCCTTACAGTACATTCCCCCCCACACACAGTATGATATCCTCACAGTACATTCCCCCACACACAGTATGATGTCCCCAGAGTACATTCCCCCCACAGACAGTATGATGTCCTCACAGTACATTCCCACCCACACACAATATGATGTCCTCACAGTATATTCCCCCCACACACAGTATTATGTCCTCACAGTACATTCCCCCCACACACAGTATGATGTCCCACGGTACATTCCCCAGACACACAGTATGATGTCCCCACGGTACATTCCCCCCACACACAGTATGATGTCCTCACAGTACATTCCCCCCACATAGTATGTTGTCCTCACAGTACATTCCCCCACACACAGTATGATGCCTTCACAGTACATTCCCCCACACACAGTATCATGTCCTCACAGTACATTCCCCCACACACAGTATGATGTCCCCACGTTACATTCCCCCACACACAGTATGATGTCCCCACAGTACATTCCCCCATACACAGTATGATGTGCTCACAGTACATTCCCCCTCTCACACAGTATGATGTCCTCACAGTACATTCCTCCACACACAGTATCATGTCCTCACAGTACATTCCCCCCACACACAGTATGATGTCCTCACAGAACATTCCCCCACACACAGTATGATGTCCTCACAGTACATTCCCCCACACACACAGTATGATGTCCTCACAGTACATTCTCCCCACACACAGTATGATGTCCTCACAGTACATTCCCCACACACAGTATGATGTCCTCACAAGTACATTCCCCCCACACACAGTATGATGTCCCCACAGTACATTCCCCACACACACACAGTATAATGTCCTCACAGTACATTCCCCCCACACACAGTATAATATCCTCACAGTACATTCTCCACACACAGTATGATATCCCCACAGTACATTTCCCACACACAGTACAATGTCCTCACAGTACATTCCCCCCCACACACAGTATGATGTCCCCACAGTACATTCCCCCCCCTACACACAGTATGATGCCCTCACAGTACATTCCCCCACACACAGTATAATGTCCTCACAGTACATTCCCCCCACACACAGTATAATATCCTCACAGTACATTCTCCACACACAGTACAATGTCCTCACAGTACATTCCCCCCACACACTGTATGATATCCCCACAGTACATTCCCCCCACACACACACACAGTATAATGTCCTCACAGTACATTCCCCCCACACACAGTATGATGTCCTCACAGTACATTCCCCCCACACACAGTATGATGTCTTCACAGTACATTCCCACACACACAGTATATCCTCACAGTACATTCTCCCCACACACAGTATGATGTCTTCACAGTACATTCCCACACACACAGTATATCCTCACAGTACATTCTCCACACACAGTATGATATCCCCACAGTACATTCCCCCACACACTACAACCGTGGCTCCCAACTTTCATGGATTCAGCGGGAGTGTCCAGATTTGAGGGCTCACTGCCGCTGTTCCAGCACACATTCTTTGTCCTGACTTTCTCTCACCTCTTCTCACGGGCTTCATAGCTCCTTTATCTCAGGGTTCGAGGCCAACTTCTCTCTGGAAATAAATTGATAATTCTCTCCTCTGATCTCCCTGTAATTGAACAGCTTTACCATTGAACCACTGCCCACACAGAGGGGTTTAGGAGGATTTGGTAATCTTGAGCTGTATTACAGGCAGGGAACTCAGAATCAGGTTATATAGGTACATACAAATACATCTGTACACAGCAGTGCGGCCTCTGACTCTACAGGCAGATTATACAGGTACATAGAGATACATTGTACACAGCAGTGCGGCCTCTGACTCTACAGGCAGATTATACAGGTACATAGTGATACATTGTACACAGTAGTGCAGCTGCTGATTCTACAGGCAGAATATATAGGTACATAGAAATACATTCTACACCGCAGAGCAGCCTCTCACTCCACAGGCAGATACACAGGTACATAGCGATACATTTTACACAGCAGTGCAGCCTCTGACTCTATAGGCAGATTATACAGTACATAGATACATTGTACACAGCAGTGCAGCCTCTGACGCTACAGGCAGATTATACAGTACATAGATACATTGTATACAGCAGTGTAGCATCTGACTCTACAGGCAGAATATACAGGTACATAGAGACACATTGTACACAGCAGTGCAGTCTCTGACTCTACAGGCAGATTATATAGGTACATAGAGATACACTGTACACAGCAGTGCAGCCTCTGACGCTACAGGCAGATTATACAGTACATAGATACATTGTATACAGCAGTGCAGCATCTGACTCTACAGGCAGAATATACAGGTACTCAGAGATACATTGTACACAGCAGTGCAGTCTCTGACTCTACAGGCAGATTATACAGTACATAGAGATACATTGTACACAGCAGTGCAGCCTCTGACTCTACAGGAAGATTATACAGGTACATAGAGATACATTGTACACAGCAGTGCAGCCTCTGACTCTACAGACAGATTATACAGGTACATAGAGATACACTGTACACAGCAGTGCAGCCTCTGACTCTACAGGAAGATTATACAGTACATAGAGATACATTGTACACAGCAGTGCAGCCTCTGACTCTACAGACAGATTATACAGTACATAGAGATACATTGTATACAGCAGTGCAGCCTCTGACTCTACAGGCAGATTATACAGGTACATAGTGATACATTGTACACAGCAGTGCAGCTGCTGATTCTACAGGCAGATTATACAGTACATAGAGATACATTTTACACAGCAGTGCAGCCTCTGGCTCTACAGGCAGAATATACAGGTACATAGAAATACATTGTACACCGCAGAGCAGCCTCTCACTCCACAGGCAGATATACAGGTACATAGCGATACATTGTACACAGCAGTGCAGCCTCTGACTCTACAGGCAGATTATACAGGTACATAGAGATACATTGTACACAGCAGTGCGGCCTCTGACTCCACAGGAAGATTATACAGGTACATAGAGATACATTGTACACAGCAGTGCAGCCTCTGACTCTACAGGCAGATTATACAGGTACATAGAGATACATTGTACACAGCAGCGCAGCCTCTGATTCTACAGGCAGATTATACAAATACACAGAGATACATTGTACACAGCAGTGCAGTCTCTGACTCTACAGACAGATTACACAGGTACATAGAGATACATTGTACACAGCAGTGCAGCCTCTGACTCTACAGGCAGATTATACAGGTACATAGAGATACATTGTACACAGCAGTGCAGCCTCTAACTCTACAGACAGATTATACAGTACATAGAGATACATTGTACACAGCTCTGCAGCCTCTGACTCTACAGGCAGATTATACAGGTACACAGAGATACATTGTACACAGCAGTGCAGCCTCTGACTCTACAGGCAGATTATACAGGTACACAGAGATACATTGTACACAGCAGTACGACCTCTGACTCTACAGGCAGATTATACAGGTACATAGAGACACATAGTACACAGCAGTGTGACCTCTGACTCTACAGGCAGAATATACATTACATAGAGATACATTGTACACAGCAGTGCAGCCTCTGACTCTACAGGCAGATTATACAGGTACATAGAGATACATTGTACACAGCAGTGCAGCCTCTGACTCTACAGGCAGATTATACAGGTACATAGAGATACATTGTACACAGCAGTGCAGCCTCTGACTCTACAGGCAGATTATACAGGTACACAGAGATACATTGTACACAGCAGTGCAGCTTCTGACTCTACAGGCAGATTATACAGGTACACAGAGATACATTGTACACAGCAGTGCAGCCTCTGACTCTACAGGCAGATTATACAGGTACATAGAGATACATTGTACACAGCAGTGCAGCCTCTAACTCTACAGGCACATTATACAGGTACGTAAAGATACATTTTACACAGCAGTGCGGCCTCTGACTCTACAGGCAGACTATACAGTACATAGAGATACATTGTACACAGCAGTGCGGTCTCTGACTCTACAGGCAGATTATACAGGTACACAGAGATACATTGTAAACAGCAGTGCAGCCTCTGACTCTACAGGCAGATTATACAGGTACATAGAGATACATTGTACACAGCAGTGCAGCCTCTAACTCTACAGGCACATTATACAGGTACGTAAAGATACATTTTACACAGCAGTGCGGCCTCTGACTCTACAGGCAGACTATACAGTACATAGAGATACATTGTACACAGCAGTGCGGTCTCTGACTCTACAGGCAGATTATACAGTACATAGAGATACATTGTACACAGCAGTGCAGCCTCTGACTCTACAGGCAGATTATACAGTACATAGAGACATTGTACACAGCAGCACAGCCTCTGACTCTACAGACAGATTATACAGGTACACAGAGATACATTGTACACAGCAGTGCAGTCTCTGACTCTATAGGCAGATTATACAGTACATAGAGATACATTGTACACAGCAGTGCGGCCTCTGAGTCTACAGGCAGATTATACAGGTACATAGAGATACATTGTACACAGCAGTGCAGCCTCTCACTCTACAGGCAGATTATACAGGTACATAGAGATACATTGTGCACAGCAGTGCAGCCTCTAACTCTACAGGCACATTATACAGGTGCATAGAGATACATTGTGCACAGCAGTGCAGCCTCTAACTCTACAGGCACATTATACAGGTGCATAGAGATACATTGTACACAGCAGTGCAGCCTCTAACTCTACAGGCACATTATACAGGTACATAGAGATACATTGTGCACAGCAGTGCAGCCTCTAACTCTACAGGCACATTATACAGGTACGTAAAGATACATTGTGCACAGCAGTGCGGCCTCTGACTCTACAGGCAGACTAAAAAAATTGAAAAAAATCCAGCACTCAAAGCATTCAACTGAAATTGTTTTATATTTTATTCATTGATCTGTGTAATTATTAAAGACGTTTCGGTCATCCGACCTTCATCAGTTTACACTACAATAAAAAGATACATAAAAGATTTTTAAGTATACAGAAATAATGGCATTATACAATCATGGTAACAAAAAAGGGCAGAAATATTCACCACATTATAATGCATGAATCATGAACTATGATATACAAAAAATGTCAACAAAAAGACAAAAGTGAAGAATCTGTCAGTTGAGCCGCTTCACTAGCAGATATAATGTCCACCTAAAGATATAATTGAAATACAGATAAAATGTAGCATAATAGAACCATTATACAACAAAAGGGGAACCAAACAGGAAACCCAAAAATTTATCCAAAAATGTGTATCTTGCTAATATAGAAGGACAAAGAGCCTAAGCACCAGCACTGAGACACTATTCTACTCTAATAAAACAGACAATACACAGAAATACCAAGCAATGAACACTCACCAGAAAGGGCTCTGTAGAAGTATATGAAAAAGCTGGACCAGAGGAAAAAGCTGCCCGTCCGGGTCTGCAGTCAATGTAATCTGACAGTCCAATGTCCAGATTTAAATAGACCGCTCAATTAGCTCATTAACAAGTTACAGAGCGTCACTTCCGGTCTGGAGACCGGAAGTGACGTCTCGGAGCGTCACTTCCGGTCCGAAAACCGGAAGTGACGTCACCGGCTGGCAATGTGTAAATCCTGATGGTTGGCAACTGTAGACATACACAGACAGCCACTCCTCACCGCGGAACGTCACTTCCGGTCCGCAAACCGGAAGTGACGATCCTGGTTGGCAACATGTAAACCAGATGGTTGGCAAGCGCTAAAATTGCGCTGATTGGCAATGTCCCCTTATGCAATAACCATGAAATAAGGGTAATTAGGCCCAAAATAGTGTAATGAATAAGAGACTCTATGGGTAACATTATTTGAAAACAAATTACCTAAAAGGTCAAATAAAAGAAAAAATAGAAGAAAATAAAATAAGAGGACTAAGGGAATGGTGTATTTATTCGAAATCAATTTAATAATTTTTTTTTAATTAATTATTTTTTCATTTTTTATCAACTATAGTCAACCCTAGTAAAAAAAAAAAAAAAAAAACAGGAAAAAAGAAAAGAGAAAAGCTTAGGGGAATGTACATAAGAAAATGGAGGGGGGGGGAAAGGGAAAGGAAAGGGAGGTGGGGATTGGAAAGGGAAGGGGGGGGGAAGGGGGTGGGGGAGGGAAGGGGAAGGAGAGACTATGAAAGAAAGGGATCAAGGGAAAATTAGTAATGTGTAGAGAAAACTAAAACTAGGGAAAAAGCGGGAAAAAGGATTATGTTAAGAAAGAAACAGGAAGAAGAATATAAGAAAATACCTAAAGGGACCGTGCTAGTGTGAATACCGAATCTTCTTTTGGTAAGACTAGAGATAAACGTTTGGCTTTCGTTCATACTTACCATCCCTTCTCTTACAAAATTCATAAATTCATCAGAAGTCATTGGAACATCTTGCGTAAAGGGTACCCTGAGGTGGAAGAATTTAAATCACCTTTTCTTCCTTGTTTTAGACGTCCGTCCAATCTTAGTAATAAATTGGTGAGAGCTGATGTGGGCGCCGGTGTGACTGGACCCGTTCAAACTCATCTTTATACCCAGAGACGTGGTACTTTCCCATGTTTAAATTGTGCCCAATGCAGTAATGTGTTGAAAGGTGATAGAGTTTTGCATCCCTACAGTGGTCGGGGTTATCCAATTAGAGGTTTTTTCACCTGTGAGACATCCTATGTTGTATATGTAGTGAAGTGTCCTTGTGGCCTACTTTATGTAGGCGAAACCACCCAGACTGTTAAGGAACGTATATCACAACATAAATCCATCATTAGGTGTGAGAGATTGACTTTACCTCTTCCATCTCATTTTCATAAACAGGGACATAGTGTTAGTCAATTACGGTTCCAGGTGTTGGAGCAGGTCTTGCCAAATAGAAGAGGAGGCGATAGGGTTAAAAAATTGAAACAAAGGGAGGCGTATTGGATTTTTACTCTTCAGACTTTGGAGCCCAAAGGCCTTAATCGTGATTTCGATACTTCTAGTTTCTTATAGCTTTTCATTCATTTATGCCTACTTATTATTATCTTTTTCAGAGGAGTTGATCACTGACTTGATGATGACCGGTCCCTTTAGGTATTTTCTTATATTCTTCTTCCTGTTTCTTTCTTAACATAATCCTTTTTCCCGCTTTTTCCCTAGTTTTAGTTTTCTCTACACATTACTAATTTTCCCTTGATCCCTTTCTTTCATAGTCTCTCCTTCCCCTTCCCTCCCCCACCCCCTTCCCCCCCCCTTCCCTTTCCAATCCCCACCTCCCTTTCCTTTCCCTTCCCCCCCCCCCCTCCATTTTCTTATGTACATTCCCCTTAGCTTTTCTCTTTTCTTTTTTCCTGTTTTTTTTTTTTTTTTTTTTTTTTTACTAGGGTTGACTATAGTTGATAAAAAATGAAAAAATAATTAATTAAAAAAAAATATTAAATTGATTTCGAATAAATACACCATTCCCTTAGTCCTCTTATTTTATTTTCTTCTATTTTTTCTTTTATTTGACCTTTTAGGTAATTTGTTTTCAAATAATGTTACCCATAGAGTCTCTTATTCATTACACTATTTTGGGCCTAATTACCCTTATTTCATGGTTATTGCATAAGGGGACATTGCCAATCAGCGCAATTTTAGCGCTTGCCAACCATCTGGTTTACATGTTGCCAACCAGGATCGTCACTTCCGGTTTGCGGACCGGAAGTGACGTTCCGCGGTGAGGAGTGGCTGTCTGTGTATGTCTACAGTTGCCAACCATCAGGATTTACACATTGCCAGCCGGTGACGTCACTTCCGGTTTTCGGACCGGAAGTGACGCTCCGTGACGTCACTTCCGGTCTCCAGACCGGAAGTGACGCTCTGTAACTTGTTAATGAGCTAATTGAGCGGTCTATTTAAATCTGGACATTGGACTGTCAGATTACATTGACTGCAGACCCGGACGGGCAGCTTTTTCCTCTGGTCCAGCTTTTTCATATACTTCTACAGAGCCCTTTCTGGTGAGTGTTCATTGCTTGGTATTTCTGTGTATTGTCTGTTTTATTAGAGTAGAATAGTGTCTCAGTGCTGGTGCTTAGGCTCTTTGTCCTTCTATATTAGCAAGATACACATTTTTGGATACATTTTTGGGTTTCCTGTTTGGTTCCCCTTTTGTTGTATAATGGTTCTATTATGCTACATTTTATCTGTATTTCAATTATATCTTTAGGTGGACATTATATCTGCTAGTGAAGCGGCTCAACTGACAGATTCTTCACTTTTCTCTTTTTGTTGACATTTTTTGTATATCATAGTTCATGATTCATGCATTACAATGTGGTGAATATTTCTGCCCTTTTTTGTTACCATGATTGTATAATGCCATTATTTCTGTATACTTAAAAATCTTTTATGTATCTTTTTATTGTAGTGTAAACTGATGAAGGTCGGATGACCGAAACGTCTTTAATAATTACACAGATCAATGAATAAAATATAAAACAATTTCAGTTGAATGCTTTGAGTGCTGGATTTTTTTCAATTTTTTGATCTGGGGTGGGACCCTATCCAAGCACCAGCGACTATAGAAGGAGTGCCACATTTCTATATTTTCTACAGGCAGACTATACAGTACATAGAGATACATTGTACACAGCAGTGCGGTCTCTGACTCTACAGGCAGATTATACAGTACATAGAGATACATTGTACACAGCAGCACAGCCTCTGACTCTACAGGCAGATTATACAGGTACATAGAGATACACTGTACACAGCAGTGCGGTCTCTGACTCTACAGGCAGATTATACAGTACATAGAGATACATTGTACACAGCAGTGCAGCCTCTGACTCTACAGGCAGATTATACAGTACATAGAGATACATTGTACACAGCAGCACAGCCTCTGACTCTACAGACAGATTATACAGGTACACAGAGATACATTGTACACAGCAGTGCAGTCTCTGACTCTATAGGCAGATTATACAGTACATAGAGATACATTGTACACAGCAGTGCGGCCTCTGACTCTACAGGCAGATTATACAGGTACATAGAGATACACTGTACACAGCAGTGCAGCCTCTCACTCTACAGGCAGATTATACAGGTACATAGAGATACATTGTACACAGCAGTGCAGCCTCTGACTCTACAGGCAGATTATACAGGTACATAGAGATACATTATACACAGCAGTGCAGCCTCTGACTCTACAGGCAGATTATACAGGTACATAGAGATACATTGTACACAGCAGTGCAGTCTCTGACTCTACAGGCAGATTATACAGTACATAGAGATACATTGTACACAGCAGTGAGGCCTCTGACTCTACAGGCAGATTATACAGGTGCATAGAGATACATTGTACACAGCAGTGCAGCCTCTGACTCTACAGGCAGATTATACAGGTAGATAGAGATACATTGTACACAGCAGTGCAGCCTTTGACTCTACAGGCAGATTATACAGGTATATAGAGATACATTGTACACAGCAGTGCAGCCTCTGACTCTACAGCCAGATTATACAGGTACACAGAGATACATTGTACACAGCAGTGCAGCCTCTGATTCTACAGGCAGATTATACAAATACACAGAGATACATTGTACACAGCAGTGCAGTCTCTGACTCTACAGACAGATTACACAGGTACATAGAGATACATTGTACACAGCAGTGCAGCCTCTGACTCTACAGGCAGATTATACAGGTACATAGAGATACATTGTACACAGCAGTGCAGCCTCTAACTCTACAGACAGATTATACAGTACATAGAGATACATTGTACACAGCTCTGCAGCCTCTGACTCTACAGGCAGATTATACAGGTACACAGAGATACATTGTACACAGCAGTGCAGCCTCTGACTCTACAGGCAGATTATACAGGTACACAGAGATACATTGTACACAGCAGTACGACCTCTGACTCTACAGGCAGATTATACAGGTACCTAGAGACACATAGTACACAGCAGTGTGACCTCTGACTCTACAGGCAGAATATACATTACATAGAGATACATTGTACACAGCAGTGCAGCCTCTGACTCTACAGGCAGATTATACAGGTACATAGAGATACATTGTACACAGCAGTGCAGCCTCTGACTCTACAGGCAGATTATACAGGTACATAGAGATACATTGTACACAGCAGTGCAGCCTCTGACTCTACAGGCAGATTATACAGGTACACAGAGATACATTGTACACAGCAGTGCAGCTTCTGACTCTACAGGCAGATTATACAGGTACACAGAGATACATTGTACACAGCAGTGCAGCCTCTGACTCTACAGGCAGATTATACAGGTACATAGAGATACATTGTACACAGCAGTGCAGCCTCTAACTCTACAGGCACATTATACAGGTACGTAAAGATACATTTTACACAGCAGTGCGGCCTCTGACTCTACAGGCAGACTATACAGTACATAGAGATACATTGTACACAGCAGTGCGGTCTCTGACTCTACAGGCAGATTATACAGGTACACAGAGATACATTGTAAACAGCAGTGCAGCCTCTGACTCTACAGGCAGATTATACAGGTACATAGAGATACATTGTACACAGCAGTGCAGCCTCTAACTCTACAGGCACATTATACAGGTACGTAAAGATACATTTTACACAGCAGTGCGGCCTCTGACTCTACAGGCAGACTATACAGTACATAGAGATACATTGTACACAGCAGTGCGGTCTCTGACTCTACAGGCAGATTATACAGTACATAGAGATACATTGTACACAGCAGTGCAGCCTCTGACTCTACAGGCAGATTATACAGTACATAGAGACATTGTACACAGCAGCACAGCCTCTGACTCTACAGACAGATTATACAGGTACACAGAGATACATTGTACACAGCAGTGCAGTCTCTGACTCTATAGGCAGATTATACAGTACATAGAGATACATTGTACACAGCAGTGCGGCCTCTGAGTCTACAGGCAGATTATACAGGTACATAGAGATACATTGTACACAGCAGTGCAGCCTCTCACTCTACAGGCAGATTATACAGGTACATAGAGATACATTGTGCACAGCAGTGCAGCCTCTAACTCTACAGGCACATTATACAGGTGCATAGAGATACATTGTGCACAGCAGTGCAGCCTCTAACTCTACAGGCACATTATACAGGTGCATAGAGATACATTGTACACAGCAGTGCAGCCTCTAACTCTACAGGCACATTATACAGGTACATAGAGATACATTGTGCACAGCAGTGCAGCCTCTAACTCTACAGGCACATTATACAGGTACGTAAAGATACATTGTGCACAGCAGTGCGGCCTCTGACTCTACAGGCAGACTAAAAAAATTGAAAAAAATCCAGCACTCAAAGCATTCAACTGAAATTGTTTTATATTTTATTCATTGATCTGTGTAATTATTAAAGACGTTTCGGTCATCCGACCTTCATCAGTTTACACTACAATAAAAAGATACATAAAAGATTTTTAAGTATACAGAAATAATGGCATTATACAATCATGGTAACAAAAAAGGGCAGAAATATTCACCACATTATAATGCATGAATCATGAACTATGATATACAAAAAATGTCAACAAAAAGACAAAAGTGAAGAATCTGTCAGTTGAGCCGCTTCACTAGCAGATATAATGTCCACCTAAAGATATAATTGAAATACAGATAAAATGTAGCATAATAGAACCATTATACAACAAAAGGGGAACCAAACAGGAAACCCAAAAATTTATCCAAAAATGTGTATCTTGCTAATATAGAAGGACAAAGAGCCTAAGCACCAGCACTGAGACACTATTCTACTCTAATAAAACAGACAATACACAGAAATACCAAGCAATGAACACTCACCAGAAAGGGCTCTGTAGAAGTATATGAAAAAGCTGGACCAGAGGAAAAAGCTGCCCGTCCGGGTCTGCAGTCAATGTAATCTGACAGTCCAATGTCCAGATTTAAATAGACCGCTCAATTAGCTCATTAACAAGTTACAGAGCGTCACTTCCGGTCTGGAGACCGGAAGTGACGTCTCGGAGCGTCACTTCCGGTCCGAAAACCGGAAGTGACGTCACCGGCTGGCAATGTGTAAATCCTGATGGTTGGCAACTGTAGACATACACAGACAGCCACTCCTCACCGCGGAACGTCACTTCCGGTCCGCAAACCGGAAGTGACGATCCTGGTTGGCAACATGTAAACCAGATGGTTGGCAAGCGCTAAAATTGCGCTGATTGGCAATGTCCCCTTATGCAATAACCATGAAATAAGGGTAATTAGGCCCAAAATAGTGTAATGAATAAGAGACTCTATGGGTAACATTATTTGAAAACAAATTACCTAAAAGGTCAAATAAAAGAAAAAATAGAAGAAAATAAAATAAGAGGACTAAGGGAATGGTGTATTTATTCGAAATCAATTTAATAATTTTTTTTTAATTAATTATTTTTTCATTTTTTATCAACTATAGTCAACCCTAGTAAAAAAAAAAAAAAAAAAACAGGAAAAAAGAAAAGAGAAAAGCTTAGGGGAATGTACATAAGAAAATGGAGGGGGGGGGAAAGGGAAAGGAAAGGGAGGTGGGGATTGGAAAGGGAAGGGGGGGGGAAGGGGGTGGGGGAGGGAAGGGGAAGGAGAGACTATGAAAGAAAGGGATCAAGGGAAAATTAGTAATGTGTAGAGAAAACTAAAACTAGGGAAAAAGCGGGAAAAAGGATTATGTTAAGAAAGAAACAGGAAGAAGAATATAAGAAAATACCTAAAGGGACCGTGCTAGTGTGAATACCGAATCTTCTTTTGGTAAGACTAGAGATAAACGTTTGGCTTTCGTTCATACTTACCATCCCTTCTCTTACAAAATTCATAAATTCATCAGAAGTCATTGGAACATCTTGCGTAAAGGGTACCCTGAGGTGGAAGAATTTAAATCACCTTTTCTTCCTTGTTTTAGACGTCCGTCCAATCTTAGTAATAAATTGGTGAGAGCTGATGTGGGCGCCGGTGTGACTGGACCCGTTCAAACTCATCTTTATACCCAGAGACGTGGTACTTTCCCATGTTTAAATTGTGCCCAATGCAGTAATGTGTTGAAAGGTGATAGAGTTTTGCATCCCTACAGTGGTCGGGGTTATCCAATTAGAGGTTTTTTCACCTGTGAGACATCCTATGTTGTATATGTAGTGAAGTGTCCTTGTGGCCTACTTTATGTAGGCGAAACCACCCAGACTGTTAAGGAACGTATATCACAACATAAATCCATCATTAGGTGTGAGAGATTGACTTTACCTCTTCCATCTCATTTTCATAAACAGGGACATAGTGTTAGTCAATTACGGTTCCAGGTGTTGGAGCAGGTCTTGCCAAATAGAAGAGGAGGCGATAGGGTTAAAAAATTGAAACAAAGGGAGGCGTATTGGATTTTTACTCTTCAGACTTTGGAGCCCAAAGGCCTTAATCGTGATTTCGATACTTCTAGTTTCTTATAGCTTTTCATTCATTTATGCCTACTTATTATTATCTTTTTCAGAGGAGTTGATCACTGACTTGATGATGACCGGTCCCTTTAGGTATTTTCTTATATTCTTCTTCCTGTTTCTTTCTTAACATAATCCTTTTTCCCGCTTTTTCCCTAGTTTTAGTTTTCTCTACACATTACTAATTTTCCCTTGATCCCTTTCTTTCATAGTCTCTCCTTCCCCTTCCCTCCCCCACCCCCTTCTCCCCCCCCTTCCCTTTCCAATCCCCACCTCCCTTTCCTTTCCCTTCCCCCCCCCCCTCCATTTTCTTATGTACATTCCCCTTAGCTTTTCTCTTTTCTTTTTTCCTGTTTTTTTTTTTTTTTTTTTTTTTTTACTAGGGTTGACTATAGTTGATAAAAAATGAAAAAATAATTAATTAAAAAAAATATTAAATTGATTTCGAATAAATACACCATTCCCTTAGTCCTCTTATTTTATTTTCTTCTATTTTTTCTTTTATTTGACCTTTTAGGTAATTTGTTTTCAAATAATGTTACCCATAGAGTCTCTTATTCATTACACTATTTTGGGCCTAATTACCCTTATTTCATGGTTATTGCATAAGGGGACATTGCCAATCAGCGCAATTTTAGCGCTTGCCAACCATCTGGTTTACATGTTGCCAACCAGGATCGTCACTTCCGGTTTGCGGACCGGAAGTGACGTTCCGCGGTGAGGAGTGGCTGTCTGTGTATGTCTACAGTTGCCAACCATCAGGATTTACACATTGCCAGCCGGTGACGTCACTTCCGGTTTTCGGACCGGAAGTGACGCTCCGTGACGTCACTTCCGGTCTCCAGACCGGAAGTGACGCTCTGTAACTTGTTAATGAGCTAATTGAGCGGTCTATTTAAATCTGGACATTGGACTGTCAGATTACATTGACTGCAGACCCGGACGGGCAGCTTTTTCCTCTGGTCCAGCTTTTTCATATACTTCTACAGAGCCCTTTCTGGTGAGTGTTCATTGCTTGGTATTTCTGTGTATTGTCTGTTTTATTAGAGTAGAATAGTGTCTCAGTGCTGGTGCTTAGGCTCTTTGTCCTTCTATATTAGCAAGATACACATTTTTGGATACATTTTTGGGTTTCCTGTTTGGTTCCCCTTTTGTTGTATAATGGTTCTATTATGCTACATTTTATCTGTATTTCAATTATATCTTTAGGTGGACATTATATCTGCTAGTGAAGCGGCTCAACTGACAGATTCTTCACTTTTCTCTTTTTGTTGACATTTTTTGTATATCATAGTTCATGATTCATGCATTACAATGTGGTGAATATTTCTGCCCTTTTTTGTTACCATGATTGTATAATGCCATTATTTCTGTATACTTAAAAATCTTTTATGTATCTTTTTATTGTAGTGTAAACTGATGAAGGTCGGATGACCGAAACGTCTTTAATAATTACACAGATCAATGAATAAAATATAAAACAATTTCAGTTGAATGCTTTGAGTGCTGGATTTTTTTCAATTTTTTGATCTGGGGTGGGACCCTATCCAAGCACCAGCGACTATAGAAGGAGTGCCACATTTCTATATTTTCTACAGGCAGACTATACAGTACATAGAGATACATTGTACACAGCAGTGCGGTCTCTGACTCTACAGGCAGATTATACAGTACATAGAGATACATTGTACACAGCAGCACAGCCTCTGACTCTACAGGCAGATTATACAGGTACATAGAGATACACTGTACACAGCAGTGCGGTCTCTGACTCTACAGGCAGATTATACAGTACATAGAGATACATTGTACACAGCAGTGCAGCCTCTGACTCTACAGGCAGATTATACAGTACATAGAGATACATTGTACACAGCAGCACAGCCTCTGACTCTACAGACAGATTATACAGGTACACAGAGATACATTGTACACAGCAGTGCAGTCTCTGACTCTATAGGCAGATTATACAGTACATAGAGATACATTGTACACAGCAGTGCGGCCTCTGACTCTACAGGCAGATTATACAGGTACATAGAGATACACTGTACACAGCAGTGCAGCCTCTCACTCTACAGGCAGATTATACAGGTACATAGAGATACATTGTACACAGCAGTGCAGCCTCTGACTCTACAGGCAGATTATACAGGTACATAGAGATACATTATACACAGCAGTGCAGCCTCTGACTCTACAGGCAGATTATACAGGTACATAGAGATACATTGTACACAGCAGTGCAGTCTCTGACTCTACAGGCAGATTATACAGTACATAGAGATACATTGTACACAGCAGTGAGGCCTCTGACTCTACAGGCAGATTATACAGGTGCATAGAGATACATTGTACACAGCAGTGCAGCCTCTGACTCTACAGGCAGATTATACAGGTAGATAGAGATACATTGTACACAGCAGTGCAGCCTTTGACTCTACAGGCAGATTATACAGGTATATAGAGATACATTGTACACAGCAGTGCAGCCTCTGACTCTACAGCCAGATTATACAGGTACACAGAGATACATTGTACACAGCAGTGCAGCCTCTGACTCTACAGGCAGATTATACAGGTGCATAGAGATACATTGTACACAGCAGTGCAGTCTCTCACTCTACAGGCAGATTATACAGGTGCATAGAGATACATTGTACACAGCAGTGCGGCCTCTGACTCTACAGGCAGATTATACAGTACATAGAGATACATTGTACACAGCAGTGCAGTCTCTGACTCTACAGGCAGATTATACAGGTACATAGAGATACATTGTACACAGCAGTGCGGCCTCTGACTCTACAGGCAGATTATACAGGTACATAGAGATACATTGTACACAGCAGTGCGGCCTCTGACTCTACAGACAGATTATTCAGTACATAGAGATACATTGTACACAGCAGTGCAGTCTCTGACTCTACAGGCAGATTATACAGTACATAGAGATACATTGTACACAGCAGTGCGGCCTCTGACTCTACAGGCAGATTATACAGGTACATAGAGATACATTGTACACAGCAGTGCGGCCTCTGACTCTACAGACAGATTATTCAGTACATAGAGATACATTGTACACAGCAGTGCAGTCTCTGACTCTACAGGCAGATTATACAGTACATAGAGATACATTGTACACAGCAGTGCGGCCTCTGACTCTACAGGCAGATTATACAGGTGCATAGAGATACATTGTCCACAGCAGTGCGGCCTCTGACTCTACAGGCAGATTATACAGGTACATAGAGATACATTGTACACAGCAGTGCAGCCTCTGACTCTACAGGCAGATTATACAGGTACATAGAGATACATTGTATACAGCAGTGCAGCCTCTGACTCTACAGGCAGAATATGCAGGTACATAGAGATACATTGTATACAGCAGTGCGGCCTCTGACTCTACAGACAGATTATCCAGTACATAGAGATACATTGTACACAGCAGCACAGCCTCTGACTCTACAGACAGATTATTCAGTACATAGAGATACATTGTATACAGCAGTGCAGCCTCTGACTCTACAGGCAGATTATCCAGTACATAGAGATACATTGTATACAGCAGTGCAGCCTCTGACTCTACAGACAGATTATTCAGTACATAGAGATACATTGTATACAGCAGTGCGGCCTCTGACTCTACAGGCAGATTATACAGGTACATAGAGATACATTGTATACAGCAGTGCAGCCTCTGACTCTACAGACAGATTATTCAGTACATAGAGATACATTGTATACAGCAGCACAGCCTCTGACTCTACAGGCAGATTATACAGTACATAGAGATTCATTGTACACAGCAGTGCAGCCTCTGACTCTACAGGCAGATTATTCAGTACATAGAGATACATTGTACACAGCAGTGCAGCCTCTGACTCTACAGGCAGATTATCCAGTACATAGAGATACATTGTATACAGCAGTGCAGCCTCTGACTCTACAGGCAGATTATACAGGTACATAGAGATACATTGTACACAGCAGTGCAGCCTCTGACTCTACAGGCAGATTATTCAGTACATAGAGATACATTGTACACAGCAGTGCAGCCTCTCACTCTACAGACAGATTATACAGGTACACAGAGATACATTGTACACAGCAGTGCGGCCTCTGACTCTACAGGAAGATTATACAGTACATAGAGATACATTGTATACAGCAGTGCAGCCTCTGACTCTACAGGAAGATTATACAGTACATAGAGATACATTGTACACAGCAGTGCAGCCTCTGACTCTACAGACAGATTATACAGTACATAGAGATACATTGTATACAGCAGTGCAGCCTCTGACTCTACAGGCAGATTATACAGTACATAGAGATACATTGTACACAGCAGTGCAGCCTCTGACTCTACAGGCAGAATATACAGTACATAGAGATACATTTTACACAGCAGTGCGTCCTCTGACTCTACAGACAGATTATACAGGTACATAGAGATACATTGTACACAGCAGTGCAGCCTCTGACTCTACAGGCAGATTATACAGGTACATAGAGATACATTGTACACAGCAGTGCAGCCTCTGACTCTACAGACAGATTATACAGTACATAGAGATACATTGTACACAGCAGTGCAGCCTCTGACTCTACAGGCAGAATATACAGTACATAGAGATACATTTTACACAGCAGTGCGTCCTCTGACTCTACAGACAGATTATACAGTACATAGAGATACATTGTACACAGCAGTGCAGCCTCTGACTCTACAGACAGATTATACAGGTACATAGAGATACATTGT
This sequence comes from Anomaloglossus baeobatrachus, assembly GCF_048569485.1. Taxonomy (NCBI): domain Eukaryota; kingdom Metazoa; phylum Chordata; class Amphibia; order Anura; family Aromobatidae; genus Anomaloglossus; species Anomaloglossus baeobatrachus. The sequence goes on from NC_134362.1 coordinate 478,161, forward strand.
ACCCAGCAGTGCAGCCTCTGACTCTACAGACAGATTATACAGTACATAGAGATACATTGTACACAGCAGTGCGGCCTCTGACTCTACAGACAGATTATACAGGTACATAGAGATACATTGTATATACAGATACACTGCGATGTTTCTGTATAAAGGGAGAATAAGAGATTGTTTTTCTCCTATCAAATTTCTAATAAAATAAAAATTACATTTATGACACTTTATTGCGCTTTTTTTTAAAAAAACAATAAAGTTCACAAATCAGCAAATAGCAGACATAAGCGGAGTCCCTGTAATGTGCATGACTCGTGCCCCCGGAGAGGAGCTTCTACAGCGGTCAGTGAATGGCGGAAATAAACCGGGCGTCATTATCATTCTCTACTGAACCCAGAAACAGCTGGAATAATGCAACGCTCGGGCCGTGTTCACACACAGCGGAATTGCTGCCTATTTTCTGCTCCACACAACAGCAATCTGCGCTTCTTTTATGCATTTTCCCCTTTATTTGATGCATTTTTGGTGTAGATTTTTTAGGATTATAAAAAAACTGCAGAATTCGAGCTTTTCTGGACTATAAAAAGCCCCGCACACATAAAACGCTGCGTCACATCACCAAGTGCATCACATAACAGATAAGGCTGGTTTCACACTACGTCTTTTTAACATGCGTCCTGAACGTTTTATTGCTGCAAAAGCGGATCCTGCTTTTACAGCAAAAAACGCATGCAAACGCATGTTTACTTTGCAGGATCCTGTCACTGGATGTTTAGGCGCGGGCATTGGAGTCATGTGATCGGGAGTGAGGGGAACTAAACGTGCCAGACTGGGAGCCGGCTTCTGACAGCTGCGAGGCTCGTAACCAAGGTAAACATCAGGTAACTTGCTTGGATACCCGATATTTCCTTTGGTTATGAGTGTCTGCAGCTGCTAGGAGCCGGGCTCCCTGCACACGTTACCAACGTAAACATCGGGTAACTAAGAGAAGTGGTTACCCGATATTTACCTTGGTTACGAGTGTCTGCAGCTCTCAGGTGGAGGAGAGGGAGGGGGAGAGACAGAGTTAGGAGAGAGAGGGACTGATCACCCGAGGCTGCTTTCTGGGCATGCTCAATAGAGCAAGCAGGATCCTGTCTATCAGCATGCCAGCGTTCACATGCGTTTGCATGCTGTTTAGGCGGCTTTCACACTACGTCTTTTTAACATGCGTCCTGAACATTTTTTTAACGCAAAAACGGATCCAGTGCAAATGCGTTTTCATTTCAATGCATTTGCAATGGACTCGCGTTCACATGCGTTTGCATGCGTTATAGTGAGGATCCAGCGAGTTGCAGTTTTTTAACATCTTTCAAAAACGCTACATGTAGCGTTTTTGAGCTGCGTCCAAATACTGCAAATTGCTGGATCCTGACTAAACAGCACGCAAACGCATGTGAACGCTGGCATGCTGAAAGACAGGATCCTGCTTGCTCTACTGAGCATGCCCAGAAGCCAGCCTCCGTGATCAGTCTCTCTCCTACCTCTCTGTCTCTCTCCCCCTCTTTCTCCTCCCTCTTTCTCCTCCCTCTCCTCCCTCTCTGTCTCTCCCCCCTCTCTCTCCTCCTCTCTCTCCTCCCTCTCCACCTGAGAGCTGCGGACACTCGTAACCAAGGTAAACATCGGGTAATCGCGGTCTTAGTTACCCAATGTTTACGTTGGTTACGTTGGTTACGTGTGCAGGGAGCCCGGCTCCTAGCAGCTGCAGACGCTCATAGCCAAAGTAAATATCGGGTATCCAAGCAAGTATACCCGATGTTTACCTTGGTTACGAACCTCCGCAGTTGTAAGAAGCCGGCTCCCAGTCTGGCACGTTTCGTTCCCCTCACTCCCGATCACATGACTACAATGCCCGCCCCTAAACATCCAGTGACAGGATCCTGCAAAATAACACATGCGTTAGCATGCGTTTTTTGCTGTAAAAGCAGGATCCGCTTTTGCAGCAAAAAAAACGTTCCTGACGCATGTTAAAAAGACGTAGTGTGAAAGCCGCCTAAGGCCCACTTTCACACATCCGGATTTTTGCTCTGCGGCACAATACGGCGTTCTGCAGAAAAACCGCAACCGGCTTTTGTAACGCCGCTTGCGGGTTTTTTTGCCTAGACTTACATTTGTGCCGTATTGTGCCGCAGGGGCTTGCGTTCGGTCCGGTTTTTGGCGCATGCGGCAGATTTAGCTGATGCGGCGGCCGGATCGAACGTTCCCTGCAACGTTTTTTGCTCCGGCAAAAAAACACAGCATTGCGC